>NW_027263262.1:0-91519 GCF_902827115.2 Pseudochaenichthys georgianus
GAGTCTATTTAAACATGGTATCGTCTATAAGCTATTAATCGAGAAAACTCAGTATCAGCACGCAACTTGCAAATAACTCTTCTCTCTTTCCTATCCCTCTCTTATCCTCATCTCTCTATTCTCTCTTCCACATCTCTCTCTATTCTCTCTCTCTATTCTCTCTTTCTATTCTCTCCTCCACAGCTCTCTCTATTGTCTCTTACTTCAGTTAGATATGAAATAAAACATACGAGTCCATGTAAGCATGGTAGAGGTCATAATCCATCACTCGAGAAAACTCAGTATCAGCTGTGCGCAACTAACAAAAACAATTGTGAGAACCATATATTATGCAGGAAATGCACACCTTTGTTGAAAAAAAAAAACAAACAAACAAAAACAAAGCATCTCTGATTTGGGAGGAACAGCTTCAACCCCCTTAACATCTGAGTCACCACTGAAGGCATAGCATGAATGATAGTGGGCGTCTGAGGGTGTCTTTACTGAGAAATGTCAAACAAATTCAAAACCTTACATTTGAAAACAGGTTTGCATTCCTCCACTTAAGGTGACGTTATCATTGGAAACAATAAGAACAAACTATTTTGATATAGAATCTATAAATTGAATCCTTAGAGCAGAACAGAATGGTTGTATTTTTAGCCTAAGCTCCGTGCAGCCTCATGGTCTATATAATGTGAATATATGTAGTAGACAGTAACAGGCCCCTGACAACAGGCCTATACTAAAAATGGTAGGGGCTTTTCACAGCTTGCCAACCTGCAGGCATCCTCTGCATAGCAGTATGGATAGCCTTAAAAAACAAACAAACCCACTCTGTGGTAACGAGAATCATATTTCTGACCCTTGTGCCCAAGTGAAGCCGTTTGACTCATCTGACTGACCCAAGGGTTTGGAGCTGGTGTGACAGGGAGGCTTCCAAGTGTTCAGAGCAGACGTCAAGCTTTCAGTTCATGGCTCGGTGGGGGGAGCAAACCCATGTGAGACAGTATCAACGGCTGTAAAGTTCAGTTTGAGGAATGTCATTCTCTCTGGGAGCAGGAAATGGTGTCCATTCTCGGACCAGACCATTAATGTCATGTAGCGCAGCCATAGCATCTCTGTGACTGCACACAGCCTGTCTGTAGTAGGGCAGAGCTGGGTGACTTTTAGTGAAGCCGTCCGAAGCCATAGACAACAAACGGAACACAGGATCATCAATGTCTCTCTTTACCAGTGGCTCAATCATAAAAGAAATTAGTGGGGAAATGTGGAACACTAATCCATCATGTGAAATGTTGAGTTAATTTAAATAATTACTTATGGGATGAAATCAAATTATCATTAATATTAGAAACTAAAGTCAGTTAAAATAGGACTTGCACGGATCAGAATCTAATCAATACACCATTTTCCCAGCTCTGTAATGAAATGGATGACAAGCAGGTATGCAAACTTGTCACCTTTTGAATCCAAAATAGGTCGTTTGTGTGATTCATGTAGATCTGCAATACAAATATTATTTGGGGCATGGGCAAGGTTGCCAACTCTGGGTACCTGGCTGGATTGAGATTTCGATATCATGGGTTTAATTACACACATGCGCACGAAATGACTGCTATCGTGTCAGTAGCGGGACCTTAGCATATATGTAGGATATGTATATAATATATATATAAATGCACAATATTGGACACAGACTATAAAAGGGCACCCAGTTTCATTCACTAATGAAAGTCAAACACATGTTTGTTTCCACTGTTTTATTGTGTGCCTGTCATGATAAGCAATTAATTGACTTATCAGCTCCTGAGTATTTTTTTTTGTTGGGTAATCTATGGTAGGGCTAACTCATACAGTGGTGGGGCTCAAATCAGTATTTGAAATGTAATTACATATTGATTGATTGATTGAAAAGTTTATTAACAGCTTGTATATTGGGTACAGTACAGCTCAAAAAATACAATTGTCAAGGGGATGCAGACCAGAGAAAGACTTTCGTCTTGTTTACATCAGGGTCCCCCATTTCCAATTCATCATGTCATTTAAGACATATAAGACATATTTGACATACAGATGGCTATATCGCCCCCTTGACGGTGAAACGCCACGCATGAGGTTTGGATTATTTCCCTGTCTCAATCCAAATGGAACTGTATGAAATAAAAAGGCACATTTGTGTGACAAAATTGACATGCCGAAAACCCAACCCCGCAGCGGCGCTGTCTGGGGGGATTTTTTTGAAATACTAACATAAAATACACATTCTCTCTTGAGATGAAAAATAAATCCATCGACAGTATTACTACACGACATATTTAAATGAAGCTGAACCTGCTGCTCCTCACAGAGGAAAAAGGCTGTGTGAACTACTTTACATTTGTGGATAAGGGTGGATATCCCCCACTGTCCTGTGTGTGAAAAATGGAAGACAGCCCACACCTATCAATCATCAAACCGTGGGGTCCTATTTCATTTTCAGCATGAAGCGAACTGAAAAACCTTTCCGGCTAACGTTAGCTTTAGTACTCTTGTTCTTGAGTAGAAGTACCAGAGTGTAGGAATACTACGTTACAGCAAGAGTACTGCATTAAAAATGTTACTCAAGTGAACGTAGAAAAGTATTCTCATCAAAATATAGTGGAAATAGCGACAGTAAAGGTAGTCGTTGTGCAGATTGGTCCATTTCAGAATAATATATGATGTGTTTTATAATGATTGATCTGGTAGACCTGCAGCTAGTCTGAAGTACTTTGTAGACTGCAGGGTAGCTGGTGGATTCACTCCAGGTGGAACTAAAGTCTGATTTAACACTTGATTATATTTCACATAATTCATCCAGATCCGCAAAGTAACTGAAGGTATGAAATACATGTAGCGGAGTAGAAATACACCATGTACCTCTGAACTGTAGAAGTAGAAGAATAAAGTGGCAAAACATTTAAATACTCAACTAAAGTACAAGTATCTCAAAATAGTGCTCAAGTATAGTCCCTGTTGAGTTTATGAACTTAGTTACACCAGTGGCTATACAGATAGAAAGACTAAGCCTTACACAGAGGCATGAAAACACATCTATGAAAAATGCTCAACAATGCTGCCAGAACCACAAACTGACTGCTACAATTAAAATGAATGCCTCTATCCATCTCCATCAGATGTATATAGCACCTTTCAACGCAAGGCAATTGAAAGTGCCTTACAAAAAATGAAAGACATTAAGCATTAAAAGAAAAGCTAATAAAATAAGCATTAAAAGGACAAATACATGGATAAAAATTACAGTGCAGTTTAAAATATGAATAGTTCAATTTAACATTAAAAAGGAGAAGTTACATGGATAAAAGTTACAGTGCGGTCTAAGATATGACTAGTTCAATTAAAAGCATAATAACTGAACGCTGCTTCTCCATGTTTAGTTCTGTCTCTGGGGACAGAAAGCTGACCAGTCCCTGAAGACCTGAGAGATCTGGATGGTTCATAGTTTAGCAGGAGGTCAGAAATGTATTTTGGGCCTAAACCATTCAGTGCTTTATAAACCAGCAGCAGTATTTTGAAATCTATTCTTTGACACACAGGAAGCCAGTGTAAAGACTTCAGAACAGGAGTGATGTGATCCACTTTCTTAGTGGTAGTGAGGACTCGAGCAGCGGCGTTCTGAATCAGCTGCAGCTTCCTAATAGATGTTTTAGTGAGACCTGTGAAGACACCATTGCAGTAGTCCAATCTACTGAAGATAAAAGCATGGACACGTGTCTCCAGATCCTGCTGTGACATTAGTCTTTTAATCCTAGATATGTTCTTTAGGTGATAGTAGGCTGATTTAGTAACTGTAAATCACTTACACGTGTGTGTGTGTGTGTGTGTGTGTGTGTGTGTGTGTGTGTGTGTGTGTGTGTGTGTGTTTGTTTGTTTGGTTGGGGGTAGCCAGATGTTCTTCTTTGTGCCTTTAGGCCATAAAACCCCCAATGGTCGCTCTGTGGTCTTGCTCAGATTCTCTGCCCCTCCAAAGGTCACGCCTGTGATTGACCTCGGGTGCAGGATTTTAGGAGCAGAGGAAAGGGGAGATTCCGTCCAAAATGCAAACCTCTCCATGACTTGTCTTTAAAACGTTCTTTAAGTCCTGTATTAAGTCTTCTGTTATGTAGCGGAAAATCCCATTTAAAAATGAAGAGCAAAATAGTTTAGTTTACTTCTCTGTCTGTTCGGATTTGGAAATGTTTATGATTTATTTTGTGTGCTCGTGAACGAGAGAAGGAGAAAAAAACATCTACCTTTGAACTGCAATTACTTATCTTAAAAATTGCAACATTATACTCCTTTAAAAAAATTGCTCAATTCATTTAAACACATTTATTATGTGCACAATAAAACCTCAACAAGTATATTGATCCTGGCTTAACCAGCGACTTTTACTCTATTGTTCATAAGCTCAGTATTTGACAACTATTAGGATTGTAGTAATGTCTGTATAGACCAATTGTACTAGAAATAATTTGAAACAGTTTAATAAAGAATGTTAAACTATATTTAAACTGTAATTGAACTTCAACGTATATCAATTATCTGATTCCAGTGGCCAGTTGGAAACAGACAATCAACAAGGTTTTCATTTTGCAGCAACAGCGCAAAAGTTTCAATTACTGTCTGACTATATTGCACTACATTGCATTTAGCTGACGCTTTTATCCAAAGCGACTTTCATTAAGTACATTCGACTAGGAAGACACAACCTTGAAGAAAACAGAACCCTATAAGTACATCAGGCCTCACAGAGCCAAGCACCTCAAGTGCTTCTCAACTGGCTATAGATAAGCCAGTCCTCATGTCTGAGTCTGGTTCTGTCTTATCTTCTTTGTTTTGGAATGTGTTCAATACATTACGGTTTTTTTATTATTCATTATTACCATATAATACATAGATTTAAGAATAAATGAAACAAATAATACAACATTGAGCTGTTTGAGCTTTTCATCTTTACATTATTGTTTTATTTCTCTCAAGTCATTTAATTTTGGTGAAATAACTGAAGTTTTAGTTCATTTTACCCTGGCTGTGGACTGATTCATTATGAGTTGTTACAACGCATGCACAAGACGGCGGGTAGACAAACAAACACGAAACAATTATACAAACAAACACTGCAGTTAGACAAACAAACATAAAAACTCTCAACAACTCAGCCTGACAAAAACTCTTCCAGCCTATTTTAATCCGAATTAGGGAGACTTTCAGAGGGGCCATTAATTATGAGAGCCCTCAATACTCATAATTCCCGTGTATCAGCAAACACAGCCAAATTCAGCAATTCATACAACATTCTCAAACCACACATTGAGCACTTTCTTTAGTTCAAAAGCGTCAATAATCGCGGATAATGCTGTATGCTCCTTTTTTCTACGTGCAGCTCTCCCCAGGGGGCGGAGAATCGGCACCTCAGCAGAAATGCTATTTATCCTCTGAAAACTCCTAAATTCGGCGATTTGTTTAAATACAAATCTTGCGACATTGCTTCTAATTCAGAAAATCCACTTTGCCGGTGCATCTCTCAAAAGTTTCTCTGAATATTTGTTGTGTGTAATTGCCTGGTGAGTTAATTCCAAGAAGCACACACAGAGGAGATCGATGAAATTCGATATTCCTAGGTTATCATTAGCCCCAAATATTCTCATAGTTTTCACATAGGCCGTGTTTGCTCGTAGACACCTGTCCCAGCAACAAACACGGGGAAATCGGCCAGGACAATATCCCCTTGACACCGATTCCTGAGGTTATAGATTAGCCTCCAGATGTAATGAGTAGAGAAACCCAAAAAAAATGCAGCAGCTCAGTTCTCTCAGGTAATTTTAATACACCGTTGATCTCAAACGCTGGCGAGTCAATCTCAAAATAGAAATGTACTCACCAATGTTTCAAAGATCTGAAGGTGCCTGTTCCGTGACGCCAATCTGTGAGAGAGATTTTCTTTTCAGCAATGTAGATGGAAGGAATGGAGGCTGGAGTCCGCTTTATATCAAACACCTGAGTTTATTGAGAGCCACGGCCGGGAGCATTGGCAGGGTTCTCACACGACTTCATCATGTGATTCCCCAGCCAACACTGAAGATTACACAGAAACACAGCGCAAATCTACACAGATAATCAAGGAGGAGCCTCTATTTCGCGCGTCTTCTGATCGATAATTACAAACACCTGGATTCAGAGACAAAGACAGTCTGTTAAAGTCCTCTGGCAGTTAGTCACAGTCCCCCAACAGGAAAGCGGAACCTTTAACCCTTTAACCTTTAAACCTTTAAACCCCTGCTCTAAGTTATGGCAGACCTATGTGAAACACAAAATGCTTTTTGGTACAAACACTTAAACAAAATATTTCCCTCACAGATCCACGCTTTTATCAATTCATTGATAACCAATTAACATTAGTCTAAGAATATTTCAGTCACTACTTGAATCAAATAAAACGTCCTCAGAGTTGGGTGGATTCCTCATTACATTAATTACATCAAAAACAGAATAAGATTGGAACAGCCAATCACAATGGTTGATACAGACAACCATAATAGAAAAATCATCTTTCTTCAGTGTTTGATTTCTTTTGTCAAAAAGCACAATAATAACACATATGCAATACAAAAATATAATAGTAAAATATATGTTTCAAAAACAAGATCTTTTATCATTTATCCCTCAGTTAATCTCATTCATCAAACACAAATTCAAATTCAGCTTACATCTTTAAAGATTTACTTCAAGGCAATTCATAATTAAAACACAATTAGAATGTAGGATTATAAGAAATCCAATTGAGGTATAAAATCAGAATCAATAGGGATTCAGTTAAAAATTCACAGTTAAGGTATAAATTCACAGTGATGAATCGATCAATCTGTAATCTGTAAAGGTACAGTGTCCTCAATCTTTAGCATTACTTTTCGTTTACTTCAATACACTTATTCAAGAGTAAGGCACTTTACTACATACATTTTATTCAAATACATTTGTTTAACATCTGAAAAGGAAAAGTTAGGCATTTTATTTCAACAACCTGAGGAAAGAAAAGTCAAAATATCTATTCGTGTGAAACCGTCAGGCAGGTAATTGTATTTACTGTATCAACAATGAGAGAGACTAGGCCCTCGTACTGTTAAGATTGCTCAGAGTCTGTGGGGAAAAGTTGTACCAATCCTCAGCCTCCTCGCTAATTCTGGATGCTATGTTCAGCTCACTAAACCAGCTTTCGTGAAAGGAATTGGGCTAAACATGGGAGAATGCATAGATTCTGGCATATTTTGGCACAGCAAACAGTTGCTAATATTGTGTTCATGTGCGTAGTCTAACATTAAACTTGCTGCAGAATTAGTTTTAGTTCGTTTAAAAGGAGTGATTTAAGGCCTTTTTGAAAAATCTACATCACCTGCTGAGTATTTAAGTGGAGTGGATAGAACATTTGTTTTTCTATCTAAATGTAGCATGCAGTAGCACCTGGATTGGGAACCTGGTAATCTGGTTTCCTCGTTGTACATTTTACCTGGTAATGATTAAGGATAGTAACATTGTCTGTTATAATATTAGAAATATCTTATTGTTCAATACATTATCAATCTGAAAATATCAATTAATTTATTTTGTTTAGTGTGAAAGTGTAATCTGATCTGACAATTAATGTATTTGTTTAGTGTGAAAGTGTAATCTGATCTGACAAAATATATTTGTCACCACTATGTAACACATATCTGTTCATCGGAAATATAAAAACAATCATTAATTGTACATCTGTAATCATCTGGTCATTCAATTCAAATGTTATCTTTGTACAAGAGCTCGAAGAACATGTCCTCCTGACTCGTTCTCCTCCTTTCTTTATGACACAGAATGTCTGGTGTGTGAAGGCATCCTGATACTGTAGATTAGCACTGAGGTGCTGATTGGCTCAAAACTCTTCTTCCCCAGAGCACCATATTTCAAACCCCCCAATTGCTCTGCTTTTTGTGGCTCATTCAGTGAGCACTTTATGATCTCCCAGTGAACCAGAGGCTCATCTGCCTGCATTCCTTCTGCTATCTGCTTGAGAGCAGAGCCTATTCCAAGTGGCACATCCAGATGCCACCCCCGTGATGGCAGAGGTTAGGAAGAAATCTGCCCTTCCAAGAACCATGGAGCCTCTGAAGCCATCGCTCGTCCTGCAGAGTTGTCTGAGCAGAAAGATGAAGAAGCATCCCATCCCATCAGAAAGTTGAAGATTAGAATCCTCTCATCTCGAACGACCTCGTGCCTCCTTGCCCGTGGCTGGGGGTGCTCTCTGCAGCCAGAGGGTGTGACCCTCTCTCTCTGACCCTTGACCTTCAGAGCTGTCCTAGTGATTGGGTTAACACTTGATAGGGATGTTTTCCTGAGTGCAGACAACTCAAAGTAATGGATTAGCACATTATCATTCAATTACAAAAATACGATAGGCCCCTCAGAATTATTTGGGAGCCTTCCTGACACATGCACATGCATACATGTAAGGTTTGTGTTAGTCATTTAACATGCAAGAATCATATACTCATCAGTCCAAAGCAGAGAAATGTTATTTTAAGTTAAATGTGAGCTAGTCCCTGTGGATATAACCCGTTCTCAATTATTCTAAATATTATATTAATTCACCATTTACCGTTTGATAAAAGATTAGTTTATCAGAAGTACATTTCCTCTTCCATAAACATAGGTTTGAGAAATGAATGTTTCAATATGAGATCAATTACTCAAATATAATTGACTCTCCCCTCCCTTTTCTTACATATGTCACATAATGTAATAACAACGTAGGAGTCTATTTAAACATGGTATCGTCTATAAGCTATTAATCGAGAAAACTCAGTATCAGCACGCAACTTGCAAATAACTCTTCTCTCTTTCCTATCCCTCTCTTATCCTCATCTCTCTATTCTCTCTTCCACATCTCTCTCTATTCTCTCTCTCTATTCTCTCTTTCTATTCTCTCCTCCACAGCTCTCTCTATTGTCTCTTACTTCAGTTAGATATGAAATAAAACATACGAGTCCATGTAAGCATGGTAGAGGTCATAATCCATCACTCGAGAAAACTCAGTATCAGCTGTGCGCAACTAACAAAAACAATTGTGAGAACCATATATTATGCAGGAAATGCACACCTTTGTTGAAAAAAAAAACAAAACAAACAAAAACAAAGCATCTCTGATTTGGGAGGAACAGCTTCAACCCCCTTAACATCTGAGTCACCACTGAAGGCATAGCATGAATGATAGTGGGCGTCTGAGGGTGTCTTTACTGAGAAATGTCAAACAAATTCAAAACCTTACATTTGAAAACAGGTTTGCATTCCTCCACTTAAGGTGACGTTATCATTGGAAACAATAAGAACAAACTATTTTGATATAGAATCTATAAATTGAATCCTTAGAGCAGAACAGAATGGTTGTATTTTTAGCCTAAGCTCCGTGCAGCCTCATGGTCTATATAATGTGAATATATGTAGTAGACAGTAACAGGCCCCTGACAACAGGCCTATACTAAAAATGGTAGGGGCTTTTCACAGCTTGCCAACCTGCAGGCATCCTCTGCATAGCAGTATGGATAGCCTTAAAAAACAAACAAACCCACTCTGTGGTAACGAGAATCATATTTCTGACCCTTGTGCCCAAGTGAAGCCGTTTGACTCATCTGACTGACCCAAGGGTTTGGAGCTGGTGTGACAGGGAGGCTTCCAAGTGTTCAGAGCAGACGTCAAGCTTTCAGTTCATGGCTCGGTGGGGGGAGCAAACCCATGTGAGACAGTATCAACGGCTGTAAAGTTCAGTTTGAGGAATGTCATTCTCTCTGGGAGCAGGAAATGGTGTCCATTCTCGGACCAGACCATTAATGTCATGTAGCGCAGCCATAGCATCTCTGTGACTGCACACAGCCTGTCTGTAGTAGGGCAGAGCTGGGTGACTTTTAGTGAAGCCGTCCGAAGCCATAGACAACAAACGGAACACAGGATCATCAATGTCTCTCTTTACCAGTGGCTCAATCATAAAAGAAATTAGTGGGGAAATGTGGAACACTAATCCATCATGTGAAATGTTGAGTTAATTTAAATAATTACTTATGGGATGAAATCAAATTATCATTAATATTAGAAACTAAAGTCAGTTAAAATAGGACTTGCACGGATCAGAATCTAATCAATACACCATTTTCCCAGCTCTGTAATGAAATGGATGACAAGCAGGTATGCAAACTTGTCACCTTTTGAATCCAAAATAGGTCGTTTGTGTGATTCATGTAGATCTGCAATACAAATATTATTTGGGGCATGGGCAAGGTTGCCAACTCTGGGTACCTGGCTGGATTGAGATTTCGATATCATGGGTTTAATTACACACATGCGCACGAAATGACTGCTATCGTGTCAGTAGCGGGACCTTAGCATATATGTAGGATATGTATATAATATATATATAAATGCACAATATTGGACACAGACTATAAAAGGGCACCCAGTTTCATTCACTAATGAAAGTCAAACACATGTTTGTTTCCACTGTTTTATTGTGTGCCTGTCATGATAAGCAATTAATTGACTTATCAGCTCCTGAGTATTTTTTTTTGTTGGGTAATCTATGGTAGGGCTAACTCATACAGTGGTGGGGCTCAAATCAGTATTTGAAATGTAATTACATATTGATTGATTGATTGAAAAGTTTATTAACAGCTTGTATATTGGGTACAGTACAGCTCAAAAAATACAATTGTCAAGGGGATGCAGACCAGAGAAAGACTTTCGTCTTGTTTACATCAGGGTCCCCCATTTCCAATTCATCATGTCATTTAAGACATATAAGACATATTTGACATACAGATGGCTATATCGCCCCCTTGACGGTGAAACGCCACGCATGAGGTTTGGATTATTTCCCTGTCTCAATCCAAATGGAACTGTATGAAATAAAAAGGCACATTTGTGTGACAAAATTGACATGCCGAAAACCCAACCCCGCAGCGGCGCTGTCTGGGGGGATTTTTTTGAAATACTAACATAAAATACACATTCTCTCTTGAGATGAAAAATAAATCCATCGACAGTATTACTACACGACATATTTAAATGAAGCTGAACCTGCTGCTCCTCACAGAGGAAAAAGGCTGTGTGAACTACTTTACATTTGTGGATAAGGGTGGATATCCCCCACTGTCCTGTGTGTGAAAAATGGAAGACAGCCCACACACCTATCAATCATCAAACCGTGGGGTCCTATTTCATTTTCAGCATGAAGCGAACTGAAAAACCTTTCCGGCTAACGTTAGCTTTAGTACTCTTGTTCTTGAGTAGAAGTACCAGAGTGTAGGAATACTACGTTACAGCAAGAGTACTGCATTAAAAATGTTACTCAAGTGAACGTAGAAAAGTATTCTCATCAAAATATAGTGGAAATAGCGACAGTAAAGGTAGTCGTTGTGCAGATTGGTCCATTTCAGAATAATATATGATGTGTTTTATAATGATTGATCTGGTAGACCTGCAGCTAGTCTGAAGTACTTTGTAGACTGCAGGGTAGCTGGTGGATTCACTCCAGGTGGAACTAAAGTCTGATTTAACACTTGATTATATTTCACATAATTCATCCAGATCCGCAAAGTAACTGAAGGTATGAAATACATGTAGCGGAGTAGAAATACACCATGTACCTCTGAACTGTAGAAGTAGAAGAATAAAGTGGCAAAACATTTAAATACTCAACTAAAGTACAAGTATCTCAAAATAGTGCTCAAGTATAGTCCCTGTTGAGTTTATGAACTTAGTTACACCAGTGGCTATACAGATAGAAAGACTAAGCCTTACACAGAGGCATGAAAACACATCTATGAAAAATGCTCAACAATGCTGCCAGAACCACAAACTGACTGCTACAATTAAAATGAATGCCTCTATCCATCTCCATCAGATGTATATAGCACCTTTCAACGCAAGGCAATTGAAAGTGCCTTACAAAAAATGAAAGACATTAAGCATTAAAAGAAAAGCTAATAAAATAAGCATTAAAAGGACAAATACATGGATAAAAATTACAGTGCAGTTTAAAATATGAATAGTTCAATTTAACATTAAAAAGGAGAAGTTACATGGATAAAAGTTACAGTGCGGTCTAAGATATGACTAGTTCAATTAAAAGCATAATAATCAATCAATCAATCAATCAATGTTTATTTATATAGCCCAATATCACAAATGTTACATTTGTCTCAGTGGTCTTCACAGTGTGTACAGAATATCAGTATGACAATACGACACCCTCTGTCCTTAGACCCTCACATCGTACAAGGAAAAACTTCCAAAGAAAACCCAGTTTAAAGGGAAAAATGGGAGAAACCTCAGGGAGAGCAACAGAGGAGGGATCCCTCTCCCAGGACGGACAGACGTGCAATAGATGCCGTGTGTAAATTGAAAAGATAATACATTTGCAACATAGGTAGTCCAAATGTTTGGAAATGCATGTGTGTATAATAGGAAGATGAATCCACGAGGATATCCATCCAGGACCTATGATCCAGGACCACAGCCACGACTCAAGATCCAGCGCTCGCGATCCAGGACACAGGACCGCAGGATCATCCATGACTCCGGATCCCAGCGTATATAGACACCAAAAGAAAGACATTTGGGGAAGCTGGGTTAATCGGAACATGAGTGTACACGGGTATAGACAGAGAGAAGGAAGAAGTAAGATGTCCCCCGACAAACTAAGCCTATATCAGCAAAGCCTAACTGAACGCTGCTTCTCCATGTTTAGTTCTGACTCTGGGGACAGGAAGCTGACCAGTCCCTGAAGACCTGAGAGATCTGGATGGTTCATAATTTAGCAGGAGGTCAGAAATGTATTTTGGGCCTAAACCATTCAGTGCTTTATAAACCAGCAGCAGTATTTTGAAATCTATTCTTTGACACACAGGAAGCCAGTGTAAAGACTTCAGAACAGGAGTGATGTGATCCACTTTCTTAGTGGTAGTGAGGACTCGAGCAGCGGCGTTCTGAATCAGCTGCAGCTTCCTAATAGATGTTTTAGTGAGACCTGTGAAGACACCATTGCAGTAGTCCAATCTACTGAAGATAAAAGCATGGACACGTGTCTCCAGATCCTGCTGTGACATTAGTCTTTTAATCCTAGATATGTTCTTTAGGTGATAGTAGGCTGATTTAGTAACTGTAAATCACTTACACGTGTGTGTGTGTGTGTGTGTGTGTGTGTGTGTGTGTGTGTGTGTGTGTGTGTGTGTGTGTGTGTGTGTTTGTTTGTTTGGTTGGGGGTAGCCAGATGTTCTTCTTTGTGCCTTTAGGCCATAAAACCCCCAATGGTCGCTCTGTGGTCTTGCTCAGATTCTCTGCCCCTCCAAAGGTCACGCCTGTGATTGACCTCGGGTGCAGGATTTTAGGAGCAGAGGAAAGGGGAGATTCCGTCCAAAATGCAAACCTCTCCATGACTTGTCTTTAAAACGTTCTTTAAGTCCTGTATTAAGTCTTCTGTTATGTAGCGGAAAATCCCATTTAAAAATGAAGAGCAAAATAGTTTAGTTTACTTCTCTGTCTGTTCGGATTTGGAAATGTTTATGATTTATTTTGTGTGCTCGTGAACGAGAGAAGGAGAAAAAAACATCTACCTTTGAACTGCAATTACTTATCTTAAAAATTGCAACATTATACTCCTTTAAAAAAATTGCTCAATTCATTTAAACACATTTATTATGTGCACAATAAAACCTCAACAAGTATATTGATCCTGGCTTAACCAGCGACTTTTACTCTATTGTTCATAAGCTCAGTATTTGACAACTATTAGGATTGTAGTAATGTCTGTATAGACCAATTGTACTAGAAATAATTTGAAACAGTTTAATAAAGAATGTTAAACTATATTTAAACTGTAATTGAACTTCAACGTATATCAATTATCTGATTCCAGTGGCCAGTTGGAAACAGACAATCAACAAGGTTTTCATTTTGCAGCAACAGCGCAAAAGTTTCAATTACTGTCTGACTATATTGCACTACATTGCATTTAGCTGACGCTTTTATCCAAAGCGACTTTCATTAAGTACATTCGACTAGGAAGACACAACCTTGAAGAAAACAGAACCCTATAAGTACATCAGGCCTCACAGAGCCAAGCACCTCAAGTGCTTCTCAACTGGCTATAGATAAGCCAGTCCTCATGTCTGAGTCTGGTTCTGTCTTATCTTCTTTGTTTTGGAATGTGTTCAATACATTACGGTTTTTTTATTATTCATTATTACCATATAATACATAGATTTAAGAATAAATGAAACAAATAATACAACATTGAGCTGTTTGAGCTTTTCATCTTTACATTATTGTTTTATTTCTCTCAAGTCATTTAATTTTGGTGAAATAACTGAAGTTTTAGTTCATTTTACCCTGGCTGTGGACTGATTCATTATGAGTTGTTACAACGCATGCACAAGACGGCGGGTAGACAAACAAACACGAAACAATTATACAAACAAACACTGCAGTTAGACAAACAAACATAAAAACTCTCAACAACTCAGCCTGACAAAAACTCTTCCAGCCTATTTTAATCCGAATTAGGGAGACTTTCAGAGGGGCCATTAATTATGAGAGCCCTCAATACTCATAATTCCCGTGTATCAGCAAACACAGCCAAATTCAGCAATTCATACAACATTCTCAAACCACACATTGAGCACTTTCTTTAGTTCAAAAGCGTCAATAATCGCGGATAATGCTGTATGCTCCTTTTTTCTACGTGCAGCTCTCCCCAGGGGGCGGAGAATCGGCACCTCAGCAGAAATGCTATTTATCCTCTGAAAACTCCTAAATTCGGCGATTTGTTTAAATACAAATCTTGCGACATTGCTTCTAATTCAGAAAATCCACTTTGCCGGTGCATCTCTCAAAAGTTTCTCTGAATATTTGTTGTGTGTAATTGCCTGGTGAGTTAATTCCAAGAAGCACACACAGAGGAGATCGATGAAATTCGATATTCCTAGGTTATCATTAGCCCCAAATATTCTCATAGTTTTCACATAGGCCGTGTTTGCTCGTAGACACCTGTCCCAGCAACAAACACGGGGAAATCGGCCAGGACAATGTCCCCTTGACACCGATTCCTGAGGTTATAGATTAGCCTCCAGATGTAATGAGTAGAGAAACCCAAAAAAAATGCAGCAGCTCAGTTCTCTCAGGTAATTTTAATACACCGTTGATCTCAAACGCTGGCGAGTCAATCTCAAAATAGAAATGTACTCACCAATGTTTCAAAGATCTGAAGGTGCCTGTTCCGTGACGCCAATCTGTGAGAGAGATTTTCTTTTCAGCAATGTAGATGGAAGGAATGGAGGCTGGAGTCCGCTTTATATCAAACACCTGAGTTTATTGAGAGCCACGGCCGGGAGCATTGGCAGGGTTCTCACACGACTTCATCATGTGATTCCCCAGCCAACACTGAAGATTACACAGAAACACAGCGCAAATCTACACAGATAATCAAGGAGGAGCCTCTATTTCGCGCGTCTTCTGATCGATAATCACAAAAACACATGGATTCAGAGACAAAGACAGTCTGCTAAAGTCCTCTGGCAGTTAGTCACAGTCCCCCAACAGGAAAGCGGAACCTTTAACCCTTTAACCTTTAAACCTTTAAACCCCTGCTCTAAGTTATGGCCTATGTGAAACACAAAATGCTTTTTGGTACAAACACTTAAACAAAATATTTCCCTCACAGTTTATATAATAAAAAAGGAAAGGTTAATTTGACTTGCTCTCAGAATTGTTTACAGAGCTCTGTGTGTGTGTGTGTGTGTGTGTGTGTGTGTGTGTGTGTGTGTGTGTGTGTGTGTGTGTTTGTGTGTGTGTATGTGTGTGTGTGTGTGTGTGAGATGGAGTATAGTTATTGTACAATACTGTGTCCTGTGTTTGTCTTTTACAGGGGGGCAAAGGTCTTTACATGCAGCTCAATGCTACTGCCCCAATTCTCACCGTGTATGCCAACCCTGAAGCCTGTCTAAAGAAGGACTTTAGAGTTAAGCGATCTAGTGTGGTTTATTTAGTGCAGATACTTTCCTCCCCAAAGGACCACGGATGGAGACGGATGGAGACAAGACATCGAGGTGCTTGTTCTCCTCTACAGCTTGGCCCATGGACTATCGCTCTCTGTGGTGGGTTCAGCATTCGGGATTCCCAAATCGACGGTCCACAGGATCATCAAACACGTCACCGGGAAGATAAAGGCCAACCTGAAGACCCTCATTTCCCTGCCAACCGCAGATGAGCTGCCAGAGATTGCAGATGGCTTCTGTCAGCTTGCAAAGAGTCCTGCATTTCACTGTGCTGCTGGTGCGATTGATGGATGCCATATTCGCATCAAACCTCCAGGAAACGAGTACCACAAGGAGTACATCAACTACAAGCTGTTTCCTTCCATCCAGATGCAGGCCATCTGTGACTCAACTGGGAGATTCCTGGATGTCTTCATCGGCTATCCAGGCTCCGTTCATGATGCCAGAGTACTACGAAACAGCCCCATCTTCTGCCAGGCACTGTTTCCCTCAGCTGGTTGGTTCCTCCTTGGGGACGGTGGTTATCCCTGCCTGGAAAAACCAATGGGATTACTCACACCCTACAAGGTCCCTCGCGGCCAGGTGCAGGCTAGATTCAACGCGCATCATGCCAGGGCTCGGTCTGTGGTGGAAAGAGCATTTGGAAGGATGAAGGCTCGCTGGAGGGCCACCCTTTTCAAAGCGCTGGAGGTCAGTCCAAGCTTTGCCCCTGACATAATTGCATGTTGTGCATTTCTGCACAATCTGTGCATAGACATGAACGATGTCCTTGAGGATGCTGAAGCCTTCCCCCCTGAAGATGGGGACCAGAGTCCTCCCCCTGCCGCAGCATGTGGACAGGAAAGTCCTGGACACCACCTAAGGGACAGGATTGCTGCACAACTCTCTGCTCCTGTCCAAATGGTACCACACCTGAGAGAGCACGATTACATCGAATGAACTTTTCTTTTTTTTTGGCAAAACGTGGTTGTCTGTTAACTTGTGTTTTTTAAATGATGTGCACATATACCTGATTTAATTTTGTTTGTTAGTGAGCTCCACTTCTCACTTTAGAGAAAAGAGGTGAAATAAAATAAACCTGTGCACCGTTGATTTCAAACTTGGTTTTCCTGAATTTTCTTTCTGCATAATCCCAAATTAGAGACAAATGTCCTTACCTCTTGGATCATTCAATCACGAGCACAGAGCACAGGTTCAGAAAATGAACACAGGTCTTCTAATACAATCACTTTTGTTTTTGAGTGAAACTCTGCAAATGGTTTGACATGAGCAATTAAGACCGTAAATGGCATGTATATTTTAATGCCTTATACCTATGAAGCGCACACACATATCTTTATTTAAAATGCTGATATTCAGGGTTAATCTTCAGACTTTGAAAAAAACACTTTAGTTCCGTGCACACCATTACTTTGTGCAAAACTTTTCCTTCTACATTATGAAACCCACACAGAACAATGTAGCCATCTAACAATCAAGCAAACGCAATGTCACCCTCATCACCCGTCTAACTGTATTTACTATATCCCATACAATATTGAAGACATGAAGGACTGTATGTTAAATTAGGATTATTGTCTTCCAAATAAATAATACAAGCGAACAAAAACAAGTCTTTTAAGTAACATCAATAATCAACATAGAAATGGCCAATGGTGGGGGGAAAAAATAAATCACATTTTGTCGACCATTTTTTCGAACAGGGTTAGAAATTTCTCGGACTGTTGCATTATTTCTCTGTGGCGTTCGTCCTCTTTTTCTGCCTCGCTTTCTAGGCACTCCAGCACTCCCTTAGCACCTTTTCTTTTTGGGGGGGGGGGGCTGCTGGGTGGTTCCAGCCTCAGACAGTGATGAGGGTGGTGAGGGGTCTGGATCATCAGCCACATTTGGGGTGGGGAGGGAAGAGGAGCAGGAAGCAGCCTCCGGATCAAAGACGATTGTGGGGTTTGCCAAGGCTGAGGCAACAAGGACAGGAGGACTAATTGAAGGCCTTGCACCTATGGCCTCATCCATGGCCATGAAGAAGGGCCATGTGGCAGGGGTTTCTTCCCCCTGATCAGTCCCTGTTCCAGTCCTTGGCCTTTTAAGTTCCTATTGCAAACAAATGCATGTTAGAAATCTTTGTTCAGCTTTTTCAAAAACAAACATGTTTTACAATAACAATACACCATTTACCTTGTATTTCTTTTTTAGGTTCTCCCATTTCTTGGAGGCCTGTTTGTGAGACACATGTTGCCCAAGGTCCAGTTCCTTAATGATTGACCTGTTATCATAGAATATTTAAACAATATATATTGGTGTTAAGGCAATGACCCACAGTGCACATGCATTACTTTCATTGCACAAAATATGAATTGAATGCATAACTCACTCCCATGCTTCTTTGGCAGCATTGCGATTTTTGCAGAACAGGTCATCCTTTTCCATTCTTAAAGCAATAAGTGCCTTGGTTTTTACCACAGTCCCTGAAATTACAAATCACACTTAAGTTTAAACCGATTTCGTAAGTGAATGGATACATTAATTGACACATGTGTTGTTAGTTTGATTCCGATTTAGATTTGTACATCTTCTAAATAAAAATCTAATGTAATCTTGGCAAATCAAATTAACACGTGTAGATTTATAAATACATGTTTTAGTTAAGGCAACGTATTAATTATCGTTTAAAAAAATAACCACATGGAACTCACATTTGTATGACGTTGTTTCCTCCATGCCCGAAAAACGGTTGCACACCTGTGGAGTGAGATTATCAAGCCTGCATCCATGCAAACTCGCTGTCGGAGGCTTTTATAACCCACTACGCCTCCGCCCTGATTGCTTTGGACCAGCCCTCAATATGGCGGACCCTTCGTGTGAACGCGCAAATGGAGGGGTAGGGTGTAGGGGTAGGGTGTAGGATGCGGTTTGGGAATGGGCCTAAGTCAGTAGGGATGCAGGATAAATAGGCAACAGTCCCTTTAAAACACACATACTGTACAGTCTGTCTATAGGTTAGAGAAAAAACACAATCATCTTTCTATAACGTGAAGTCTTGCAACAACAAAAATTGATAATAGCAGAGAAGTAAAGCAGAAAACGATTGAATTGAATGATACATTTCCATGGGTAATCATGGCTATTACTATCATTTTTGCTCATGATTGCTATCTTAAAGAATTTTAACCAACGCTTTATTATTGAAGAACCTAATACAAAAAGAAAGGAAGAAATAGTAAGATCTTACCCTGTGGTGTGTGCAGGGGCGGACTGGGACTAAAAATCAGCCCGGGCATCTCGACCGGCCCACTTCGGTACCACTAGTAAATTGTCAATTAAAGTAGGTCCTCAAGCCCAGCCATTGGAGACCAATGGCTGGGCTTGAGGACCTACTTTAATTGAAGGGACAGAAACTAACATGGTCATTTCAAATGGATTGCTAACTTACTTGTTGGCCAAATGGGTGTTATAAAGAATGCTGATATAAAACATAAAACATACAGTCCCTTAAAGAGCCTGTGACACGGTTTTCCCCCATCATCCAAACCCATCAATTTGAGTACATATTGTCCCCTTGAAAACCGTTACTGAACTGATTTTGGATATTTGTACTTTGATAACCATTAATCTGCCTTCAATGTTGACAATTTTCTGGATCTTCTCGCGGATTCTTCAAGTCCCGCCAAATGATGGGTGACGTCATTGCGGGCACAGCGCTCCAGCTGCACCGTCCAGGATCCCAGCTTCTGCATGTAAACCTTTATATATATACAGTCAGATGTAAACGCACGACGGCGCACACAGCAGCAAGCTCAGACAGCGATGACAGGTTAATGTTGAACGTGTCTGAGAGCTCATATGAGGCTGAAGGATCGGTTTATGTTGTGTCTGTTAGAAGTTTAGGAATGAGGTGCGTCAATATGGGCGATCATATGGTCATGTAGCCAGTGGGACTGGGACTAAAAATCATCCCGGGACTCTCGACCGGCCCACTTCGGTACCGCTAGTAAATTGTCAACGGGGGGAGCGGGGGATGTAAAATACAAATATAATGTATAATGTCTGTGTCTTTGACATTAGCGCTGCTAGCCACCTGTGCCCTGTACTACGAAGCCAGTTCAACAGACCCTGGATATGTTTGAGTAACAAACAAACTAACAACAAACTAACAAACGAGATCTCGCTAAGCGGTCCTACGACGCTGGTTATCAACTCGGTAAATCAAGCCAGGGTTTCTCTCTCCAGCTGAGAGCGCGTTCACGTCTAAGACACGAGTGGATCTGACTTTAATTACATTTGTCTCGAGTGTTTCGTCAACATAATGTGTTAAATAATACTTCTGCATCCAGTCTGTGACACTGTGAGTGTTGCACGGCCAGATGCGGCTGGAGAAGCTGACTCAGATAAGGAAATATATGATATATTATGATATTATATGATCGATGATCTGATTGATGATGTAATATGAATGATAAGTGCGACACGTCGGCGTCTTCTCTGCATACGGCAGTTTAAACTGTATTTCCTTTATCCTGTAATATGACTTGAGAGATTTAAACTCCACACACTGAGTTGATCTCTTTTCTATAGACGCCGGAGGCGGGCAGCGCCAGGTAAAAGAAGTTATTTAGCCTTCTCAAACCTGAGCCTCACGCTCCGCCTATGGGGGATGTGCTGGTGACTTATCCGACCGGCCCACTTCGGTACCGGCCCATCGGGATTCTTCCCGATGGCCAGTCCGCCACTGCATCCAGCCCACGTAAACTGTCAACGGGGGAAGCCTCGCTGCGGGGAAACGGTGGACCTAGTGTCCCGATCGGAGTGGGAATAATAATAATAATCCGTGCATTTTATCCATTAATTTCCCCAACATTGTGGTAAAAAACCACACGTTTAATCCACGTTGGTGTACTACAACTACAAAAAGCATCGGTTTGTTTTCTCATCAGTAAATGCAGACCGGCTCAAACAAACGATTTTTAATCATCATCCTCACTCATCATTTAATGTATCATATGTTCGCCGAATTGACATGAAAGCACTAATAAATGTAGTTTCATCCACTTGAGTTTACAACCACAAAAATAATCGATTTGTTTTTATATCACATCCGACGGGAGGAAATTCAGCAGCTCTCACTCCCGATTTTTAATCCTAATGTAATCATCATCTTCACCACGATCATTTATGTTTATGTCGCCGAATTGACATGAAAGCACTGACACATATGTGTCATATGTGTCAGTACTGTAGTCAACTTCATTAAAACGTTATGAACGTGCCTAAACTCAGTAATTCACAATTTCTACGCATGACACAACACACTTTGTCCGTGTTTGGCTCTCGAAGCGTTCCCGCATTGACGTCACTTCCGGCTTCCCCCAAAACTTCAAAATGAGTGAAGGAATTTCCCCGCGATGTTCGAAATTATTGATATTTAACGAAACGGTATCGCTTTTTCTTTTTTAAACTGACGGTTCGAGATTACTAGTAGCCCAATATTTCATTGCACAACAGTTGTTGGGATGGTGTCACAGGCTCTTTAAACAATTAACTGGGCAACCTCCCTTTTCAATGGTGATTTTAAGACTCCTCTATTAGGTTCTTACTCCGATAATAGGCTGTGCCTCCCCATACACCTCACACTCCCGCACATCACTGTTCATATATTTGAAAATGAGAAGGTATTGTCATTGAGATCTGTCTGTGATCCGTGCAGTATCTCATATTTTGGGCTTTCTTGTTCTCCACCCACTCTTAATCATTTCTCCCCAGATTTATTTCCATTCTGTTCACTCAGGCGAAATTTAAATGCAGTATAAATGTAATCAGCAATGAATAATAAGGCCTGTCGGAGTGAGAAATATAGCAAAACACTCTCTTTGTTCTCATCACTTATGGTTGAGAGTGCTTGTGGGTGTGCATATGTTTTGAGATCTAAGACAAAAAGGATGAATGGACACTTTTACAATGGCACTTCTGTCCTGTGACGTCAGCAGATTCAGCACAAATATGTGACCTGTTGTACCAGCAATACGTTATATAACATCTTAATGGATTTAAATTAAATTATTGTTTTCCTTTGACCACAGACACTGTCACAGAATTAGGGGAATTTCATTCACTATCATGTCAACAGAATAATAATAATAATAATTTAAAATACTTGGAGTATTCAAATATATTCAGTATTTTATTTATACTGTTTATTATACAGATACTTTTCTACTGTAATGTTGTATATATTTGTATTGTATTTGTATCTTAGTTAATTCATTTTCCCCTTTTTTTCTTCCGCCAGTGAAGGGAGCGGAGGAGCGGCCTGGTGTGGGAAAATGTAGGAAGGTTGAAGACCAGGCGAGCCGCTGCATTCTGGATGAGCTGCAGAGGTCGGATGGCACATGCAGGTAGACCAGCCAGGAGGGAGTTGCAGTAGCGTGAGATGACGAGTGCTTGGGCCAGAACCTGCGGCGCTTTCTGGATCAGGAGGGGACGTATCCTCCTGAAGTATCTGCAGCAGCGGGTTGTAGCAGTGATGTTTGCAGTGAAGGACAGTTTGTTGTCTAGGGTCACACCCAGATTCCTTGCAGTCTGAGTCGGGGAAACAATAGGTGCCGATGTTGATTGTCAGGTCAAGAGTGGGACAATCTTTTCCCAGAAGGAAGAGCAGTTCAGTCTTGTCAAGGTTGAGCTTGAGGTGGTGAGCAGACATCCACTGAGAGATGTCCGCTAGACAAGCAGAGATGCGTGCAACGACCTGTGTCTCTGAGCGGGGAAAGGACAAAATTAATTGGGTGTCATCAGCGTAGCAATGGTATGAAAAACCATGTGGGCTAATGCAGTGTTTCCGCCAGACCAGGGCTGAGATATTAATATTTTTTGGACGCCCTCGGCTCGCGTTCAGGGCGTCCCGAGCTGAATAAGGGCGTCAAATGACGGCAAGCCGGCCCCTGGCGGAAACGCTGGGCTAATGACAGATCCGAGCGAGTTTCTGTACAAGGAGAAGCGGAGGGGACCAATAACAGAGCCCTGAGGGACCCCTGTAATTAATTGACAAGGGTCGGACTTGGACCCTCTCCAAGTTACCCTGTAGGTACGGGGGGGGGGTTGTTTTGAATTTTGACTTGAGCCGTCCCTCATAGATACTGTCTTTTTACATTAGTGAGCCGGATCATTTGGCTCGGCTCTCTTAAAGCACCGGCTGTTTCGGCTCCTCATGTCACTACAGTCGCAGGCATAGCTCACGCACGTGCTCCACTAAAAACCCCCGCTCATCGCGTCCAAATCGTGCACGTTCCGTGTTGTCCTGTAGCAGGTGCCTTCGATTTCGGGAAACGATCTTCAATACTCCGAAAATAATCCCACCAGACTCCTTTGCCCCTCCAACAGAGGGATGTCCTTGTCCTTGTTACTTTTCGTAATTTCAAGCGATAAAAACTCTCGATCTTCTCTCGAATTATTAATATTTTTTGGACGCCCTCGGCTCGCGTTCAGGGCGTCCCGAGCTGAATAAGGGCTTCAAATGACAGATCCGAGCGAGTTTGTGTACAAGGAGAAGCGGAGGGGACCAAGAACAGAGCCCTGAGGGACCCCTGTAGTTAATTGACAAAGGTCGGACTTGGACCCTCTCCAAGTTACCCTGTAGGTACGGTCTTTGAGGTATTAGGTGAGGAGGGAAAGTGCAGAGCCTGAAACTCCAAGTTATTGGAGAGTGCGAAGGAGGATCTGATGATTCACTGTGTCGAATGCAGCAGACAGGTCCAACAGGATGATGACAGAGGAGAGGGAGGCTGCTTTAGCCGTGTGCAGTTCAGAGACAGCAAGGAGGGCAGTTTCTTTTGAATGACCTGCCTTGAAACCAGACTGGTGTGGATCCAGAAGGTTGTTCTGATGGAGATAACAGGAGAGTTGTTTAAAGACAGCGCATTCAAGTGTTTTAGACAGGAACGGGAGGAGAGAGACAGGCCTGTAGTTTATAACATCAGACGGGTTGAGAGTGGGTTTCTTTAGGAGAGGGTTTACTCTTGCCTCCTTGAGACTGTTTGGAAAGTGACCAGAAGTTAGAGAAGTGTTGATGAAATGGGTGAGAAACGGTAGAATATCAGGAGCGATAGTCTGAAGGAGGTTTGAGGGGATAGGGTCCAGAGGACAGGTGGCAGGACGGGCAGAGGTAATGAGGGTAAAAACCTCACTTGGAGAGAGAGGGGAAAAGGAGGTTAGTGTGTGGGTGAAAGGTGGGTCTGGTGACCCAGCGGTGAGTAAAGGTGAGTCAGAAAAAGAAGAGCGAATATCATCAACCTTTTTTTCAAAGTGGTTAACAAAGTCGCTTGACAGAAGTGAGCAGGGGGAAGGGGCTTTGGGAGGGTCCAAGAGGGTGGAGAAGATGGAAAATAGTTTTTTGGGATTGGAATAGGAAGATTGGATCTTATCTTGAAAGAAAGTGCTTTTGCCTGAGAGATCGAAGCAGAGAAAGAGGAGAGGATAGCCTGATAGGTTAGGAGGTCGTCATGGTGTTTGGATTTCCACCATTTCCGCTCAGCTACCCGAAGGATGGTTCTATTAGCACGCAGTGCGTCATTTAGCCAGGGAGCAGGAGGGGACTGACGGAGTGTGCAAACTATACCACGGTCTCCGGGGGAGCCCGGATTTATTTATTTTCTGCGGGGGGACGCGTCGGACTACGCGGTCGGCGCAGTGCACGAGCAGTGGGTGGAGGGCGCTTGGCAGCCGCTCGCCTTCTTCAGCCGCCAGCTGACGCCCAGAGAACGCAGGTACAGTGCTTTTGACCGAGAGCTCTTTGGACTTTATGTGGCCGTGCGGCACTTCCGTTTCATGCTGGAAGGCCGTGAATTTACGGCGTTTGTCGACCACAAGCCGCTCACCTTCGCCATGTCAAAAGTGGCGGAGCCTTGGTCGGCACGTCAGCAGCGGCAGCTTTCCTACATATCAGAGTTCACTACGGACATTAAGCACTTGGCTGGCAAGTCGAACCTGGTTGCTGATTGCCTCTCCAGAGTCGTCATCTGTGCCGTCCAGTTGGGCCTGGACTATACTCGCATGGCCTGGACTAGATCCCGGCGTCCAGGCTCTGAAGGTGGAGGGGCGCGGGGCTGCGCTTGGAGGACGTGGTGTTCGGCGACGCGGGCATTACCCTCCTATGTGACGTTTCCACGGGCCTGGCGCGGCCTGTCGTCCCTGCCAGCTGGAGGGGCTCTGTGTTCGAAGCGGTGCACGGCCTATCACACCCCGGCGTTAAGCCTTCGGTGCGCTTGGTGGCCGCGAAGTTCGTCTGGCATGGGCTGAAAAAGGATGTGAGGACTTGGGCCAGGGAGTGCCTGGCTTGTCAATGCGCTAAGGTGCACCGCCACACGAAGGCCCCGTTGGAGCGTTTCCTGGTGCCTGAGAGGAGGTTTGATCATGTCAACATTGACCTGGTTGGTCCGTTGCCTTCCTCTCGGGGGTTTTCCTACCTCCTCACCATGGTGGACAGAACGACCCGTTTGCCGGAGGCGGTTCCGCTCGCGTCGACATCAGCCACAGACGTTGCCCGGGCCTTCATTGCAACGTGGGTTTGTCGTTTTGGCACCCCGTCAGACATTTCCTCAGACAGGGGCTCTCAGTTCACGTCCGAGCTCTGGAACGCTGTGGCAGGCGGTTTGGGGGTTAAGCTGCACAGGACTACCGCTTACCTCCCTCAGGCTAACGGCCTCTGCGAGCCATTTCATCGCTCCATGAAGGCGTCCCTCAAGGCCGGCGTCCCTCAAGGCCGGCGTCCCTCAAGGCCGGCCTTACGGACGGTAACTGGGTCGACAAGCTGCCCTGGGTGATGCTGGGCCTCAGGACCGCACCTAAGGAAGATCTGCAGTGTTCTACGGTCAGCCGCTGAGAGTTCCGGGGGATTTCCTCCCAAATGCATCAGCTCCCTGGTCTGCCACGGCCCAGTGAGTTTTTCTGCGTGACGCGGCGGAGGCTTTCGCTCCAGTCCCGACTACTCAGCACGGTGCGCCAGGGTCTCAAGTTCCCGTGGAGCTACGCTCGGTTGGGCACGTCTTCATTCGTCACGACGCACACAGAGGCCCCCTGCAGCCCCCTTACGATGGACCTTTCCGGGTTTTGGAACACGGTGAAAAACACCTGGTGGTCAACATGGGCAGTAAGGCTGAGCACGTCTCGGTTGACCGGGTGAAGGCTGCTCACTTGGACGTGGACCGGCCGGTGGTGCCGGCTCGGCCGCCGAGACGGGGCCGACCCCCGGCTTTGATTCCTGTCAGGGAGTGTGGACCTGTTGTTCCGGTCCCTCCTCTGTCAGGGGCCGCATGGGCGGTGGTCGCTGTACCGACTCCGGTGCGCAGGTCTCGTGGGGGCAGGCGGATTGTTCCTCCCCGCCATACGGATTTTGTTTACACGTGAATTCTGGGGGGGCTTGTGTGGTGACACGTTATTGGACATAATTCACCTCTCTTATTGTGTTGCCACACGGACCCTTTAGTGGGAACACCTGTAGCGTTAGCACCCATTCCTGCTAGCTCGGCAAGCAGAGCAGTTGATGTGTTAACCTCTCTATGATTAATGGATAATAAAGATTGGAACTCTGTTCTGAATACACCGCCTCCGACTCCCTTTTCCTGGCACTACACTGTATTGATTTAAATTGACATGCATCCGCTAAGAAAAATAGTCCGTTGTTACCGTTTTTTAAACAGTCTGAATGAAACGGCAGCTCTCAGCTGTGTATTTACACAACTAATGGCCCATCAACCACAGCTCTCTCCCCCCCTGATCTTTCTTCTCCAGCAGCTAAATTAACTGTAGGTTACTCTGAGTGACAAGCTTACAGTTAGACACAACACTGTCATTGCAAGTGACCCTCAGTTAGTTGACTTTTATGTTCAACTGCTAAATTCGTTACTGATAAAAAAGGGCTTCTACTGTACCTTATTACCTTAACACTAGAACCGCCAGAAGTTTTTGTATAGGCCTACCTAACACCGTCAAATCCCGCTTGTGAAGCTGCCAATTGAGCGGCCCGACCAAGCAAGGAGACAGAGGCAGAACGTCCAAAAATATAACCTGGCGTGGGCATTTATTAAAAACATGGGCACAAAGTTCACCGCCTCAATCTGCGGTTCTCCTTTCACCCATCCTGCAGCCACAAGGATCTCACACACACACCCAGCCCTCCCAACAGACAGGGCAACAGAGCCTAAATACCCACACTCCCAATCATCACAACAAGACACAGGTGAGGGGGGAGGAGACAACACAGGACACCAGGTGCACACAATCATCAGCCACAGACAACATATACTGTGCAAACACGCTAATAAAGTGCCCTATTACCCGGCCTGAAGCCGTCAGTCCAGTGACGAAGTTACCTTCGTCACACCGCTATTAGAATGCAATTTTTAACAACATAACATAACACATAACACATAACACACTTTCAGGAAAAGTCACGGACTGGGAGACTTTAATATTTTATTGAAAAAAAGTTACATTGCACACACACAACACACCCGATTGGCGGTTCTAGTGTTAAATAAACTCACTAATTAATTAAACCTGTTCAATACGCATTATTCTTATTCTTATCATTCTTTATGAGCGCAGAAATAGTCTTAAAATCAGACCTGTTTTTTAAATGAAATCTGACGGCAGGCAGTTAGCTCTGATCACCTATGATAAATGTGCCACACCTACTCGCTGGCCATTCAGCCACAGAGCTCCCTCTATACAATCAAACTGTAGACGGTGTGAAAGCATCTTTTTAAATAATGGTCAGAATGTGACCTGTGAGCCTTCTGAATTACCGTGGGACAGCACATTCTAAACTAAAATGTTCAATCAATAAAGTAACATCTTATCTTATCTTAATAATATCTTCTAGGGGTGTAACGGTATCCGTATTCGTCCCGTACCGTCACGGTTCGGATGTCTCGGTTCGGCACATGCAGTCACACGGCAAATGCGCCTTTTTTTTACGAGTGGGAAAAAAGTTATTCAGGGCAGTATCCACTACACTATATATAATCCAGGGGGCGGTATTGCACTTAAAAGCTGTTTGCCAGCCGCCCTTAAACAACAAATGAAGAACAAGGAGAAACACAACAACAAAACGAACAAAATACAAGAAGAAGAAAAGTTAGTATGGTGAGTTCAGATAACACACAGGAGCTAGAGAACCCACCTGCTTCTTTTAAATCAGCTGTGTGGGAACATTTCGGGTTCCCTGTGGACTACAATAACGATGAGGTGTGCGAGTGGTGGATCGGACGAGGACGGTGTGTCGGCGTTGTTCTACAGCGGTGCGGTATGCTAATGGAAACACACGCCAAACATGTTAAATCATATCAGAAGGCAACACCCAGATTTGCCAATCACCGGAGCCCGGCAAAAGACAACAGCTGTTCAACAGCTGATCCCCGCTGTTTTTAAGAAGCCAATAGACATGAAAGCCGAGAGACCTAAATAAATAACGGAAGCTTTTGGCATATGTTTTTCAACGACTTTGCACTCTTGAAACACTTTCTTATTATTTATGATGTAATATTTTCAAGACATCCTTTTTAGTTTTACAGCTTGATGAAACCTTTTTGTTTGACATCAGCCATTATAGATAATATGGCCATCTGAGTGTACTGTGTATGGTTTGTTTTTAACTGTTTAATACAGTTAATTATTCAAAATGTCAGAGAAAACTGAAACTTGCACTACTGTTCAAACATAAATAACAACAAACCTGGAATTATGCATTTGGGACTTTTTTTTGCTTTTTTGTTGTTGTACCGAACCGTACCGAACCGTGACCTCCAAACCGAGGTACGAACCAAACCGTGTCTTCTGTGAACCGTTACATCCCTAATATCTTCATATTAATACTAATAAATCATACAGTATGTGTCCGAAATGGAGCAGGAGGAAGCAAACACACAAATATAGAAAAAAATATACTGCATATTAAAGCAAACAATTGTAAAGGTAAAAGTATGAGCATAACAAATAAAGAAGTGTAAAGTGTAAACATTTACATTATTATGATTATTTAATATATAAAGACTATATATTATTGAATTACAAGATTAGATATACTTTAGTTGATCTAAAATATTGATGTGTTCAAATGCTCTTCAAAACACAACTGCAAGTCCATGAAACTTGTCTTTCTGTATTTGTGAATGAAGCGCCATCTCCTGGTTAAAACCTGAAATTGAAAATCTGGCAACGCCCTCTTGGAAAATAGTGGGAGGGCTTAACATTCCTCGATACTGGTCTTAGGCAGGTCGTAGGCAGGAAGCTGTAAGCTGGAGTCTGAAATTAGGTGCTACATCTGTATGCTCCTAATGCATGGAACAAACTCCCAGAACATCTGAGAATGGCTAGCACTTTAGAATAATTTAAATCAGGTCTAAAAACATTTCTTTTTAACATGGCTTTTACAATTTAAATGTTCTAATTTTCTAACTGTTAAACATGGTTTTCTTTTTAATTATTTTTGTGTGTCTTTGTATTTCTTCTCACTTTGACCATCGTAAAAATGTATTCTGTTTGATCCTGTAAAGCAATTTGAATTGCATCATTGTATGAATTGTGCTATACAAATAAATTGCCTTGCCTAGTGAGTGGCCCAGCTCTTCATATATTTTTCTGTATGTGGCCCTCTGTGAAAAAGGTTTGGACACCCCTGGCGTAAAATCTCAACCAAACTAAATAACAAATATTTTATTCAGGAGGCCTGTTACCATCTTATAACAGATAACTTTAATGAGTTTTCCCACTATCACTGGAGGCTTTCCAGCTCAGCATTCCAGATCCACTTTGT
The DNA here is from genome assembly GCF_902827115.2 of Pseudochaenichthys georgianus. Classification (NCBI taxonomy): domain Eukaryota; kingdom Metazoa; phylum Chordata; class Actinopteri; order Perciformes; family Channichthyidae; genus Pseudochaenichthys; species Pseudochaenichthys georgianus. The sequence continues at coordinate 29,878 of NW_027263262.1, forward strand.
ACCATTTTGTTTATTGTTAACCAGGAAAAATATTATTCTGCATCCTCAGGAATTCAACCCGAGACGCATTATTGACTCTCCTAGGCTGCTTGTACAAATAGCTACGATACAAACATCATTTTTTATTCATCGGTTAGACTCATGCCACCTTGCATGCTGTCTATCTTCCTAATTTCTGTCATTTGTGAATCTTCTTTTGTTATTTCCTACTAGATTTGTTTACGCAGAAGGACATGCGCTGGTTTGTGAACACAACGCGGAGCCGCACAATTAATCACGCCCGGTCCCTGTCTCATTAGTGCCATGTGAATGTAAGATAGACTGCCACAGTGAAGGTCAACCAGGCATTACAAATCCAAGGGTTTTACAGGACTTGGCAGGAACGGGCCTCTATAACTAATTGATGGGTCATTGCTTCATTAGTCTTCTTCAATTTGTTTCCCAGTCAATCCAATCTTTGCGTCGTTCCAATCTCTACACCATTGATGCTCAGATGAATGCACTTGATTGGGATTAATTACATATTCACTCATGCCTGTCTGTTTATTTTATTGAATTGATCCCTCTGTGGCTTAAGCTCCACATGTAAAAATCACTGGATCAAATCTCAACAGTATGATAACTTAGCCCAGTACCCATCGGTAGAAACCATTGGGTCAGTAAAAATGACAAAAGTTTGTTTTTATATAGTGTTAGTTTATATTATTATTACTATCAACTGGCGGCTATCAAACCATTTTATACATGCTAAACTTTAAAAACTGTTACTGGTACAGGATGTGTATTTTTATTTTTTCAATAAAAAAATATTTTACTCGGAAAATGTTTCTTTATTAAATAATACATCTGATTTGTACAGCATTTTAGTAGGATAGCAGTATTTTAAAATGTCAAAAACAAAGTGACAGTAACAGACTGGAACAAGAAAACCAGTGTTTTTGTACCTACTACACTGTAAAAAAAGGCTGTAGATTTGACGGTGTAAAACTGTCAAACTACGACAGTAAAGACCGTAAACTCAAAATTGGTTGAATACAGTTTATGTAACAGTAGAAGACCGTAAATATATATATCAGCCAAAACAATAATTTGTACCTATCTTTTCTGAAAAAAATGCATTTCTCCACTGTTAAATACTCTTGCACTGTGTTTATAACAAAAATATACCGTAATATATATAACAGCCAACACTGTAATTGTTGCCATTTATGTAAAAAAAACATTTTGTCACTGTTAAATATACTAGCCATTGTGTTGATAACAGAAATATGCTGTAATATATATATAACAACCAGCACTGTCATTTTTGCATATATTTTGCTTTCCTTTTTTGTTACATATACATTATGTCACTGCTAAATACACAAACCTTTATTTGCTGTACAACTGTGAAACCCTATTCCATTTCGATGAGCAAAAACAATAAATCAGAATGTCATGCGTTTGCTTTTTCTGTGTTCTATTACACAACAGTTAGATCAGGTTGACCAACTTCTTAAGAAAATAGCACAATGATTTTAAATGCATTTCAAATGTGCGTAGGCCTACAGGTGTTGAACTAAAGGGCGCCTGATTTCAAACATTAACGTCTGAACTATGTGATGTGCCGTCCAATCAGCGCATTGCATTTTGGATCACATGTCCCAGGACTTTTTTTTTTAACCACTCCACTCAGGCTACTCCATCTGAATTTTCTGGACTTTGTCTTAACGTCTCAGCCTGTCTTCAGTTATCAAGTTACCACGGTGAAATCAATTTTAGTAAGGTAAAAACAAATGTATTTTCGTATGATTATTTCGATTATGAATGAGTTTGCGCAGCTTTGGTCGCACACCAAAGTATAGTTAATGTTTAGCTAGGCTAATACTGTTCAGACGTCTTTGGGAGAAGGGGTAAATTGATAGCATTTTTTTGTCTTTGTAACAAGATTGTCCGAGTGTAGTGACTCTTGCAAAAGTGCTTTGAAAAAAGTGGTGCCCGTTCCTAGGCATGCCTGGACACATTTCAGGCTAAAATGCCATTGCCCGTCAAATTTGAGCGGAGGTTGTGGACAGAAAGGGCGCTTGAATTCGAACATTAACGGTTGCCTCTCTGATGTGTCGCAGTGATTTGAACTACTCTCCAGCAGGTACTTTGTCTGATTATTCTGGAGTTGTCTGAACGTTGCAGCTTGTCTTCAGTTAACACGGTAAGGTGAAGTAAATTTTTGCCCGTCAAATTTTAGTGGAGGTTGTGGACAGAAAGGGCGCTTGAATTGAAACATTAACGGGTGCCTATTTGATGTGCCGCTCCCGTGTCGCAGCTAGGCTAAGTGCAGTGCTAGGCTAATAATGTTCAGACCTCTTTCTGAGACATGGTAATGATATTTTCCGATCCTAGGCATGCCTGGACATATTTCAGGCTACTTGTTAGTTTTATGGTGGATATATGCCTGTTTGACCATGTATTCCTGTTGCATTTGTGGAGAATCTGTTCAGTCTCTTAAGGCGTATGTTGTACATTGCAAACTCCACCGCAATGAACCTCGTTGTATTTTCAAGTGTGTTGGAATTGATTGTAAGCAGCTGTTTTCTGGATATGCATCATTAAAGTCTCACTTCTATCGCCACCATAATGGCACATCGTCGGTTGCTTAGGATATGGCTTTGGCAATGTTAAAATGTGCAGTTTCACTTTGCCAGTGTAACGGAGTCAAAGAGCTGGTTGCACACCTGAAGGAGCTCATAGCAGAGGGGCGTCTTGTGAAGTGTCCTGTGAGAGGATGCAAAAGTGTGTTTACTGTAAAATCTTCGTTTACTTCCCATTTGTCCAGAAAACACAGACATTGGTCTGTAAATATGATTTGTGGCTCATTCGAAAATGCATGTCCTTCTACAAGTGAGCAGAGTGCCACTACCATACAGGAAACTGCCAGTATGTCAGATGATGAAGACACTGTTGGGGACATGTGTCATTTCAATGACTTGTACCACAGAAATGTGTGTATGTTTTACATACAATCTTATTCCAGCATCTACTATTCAGAACATTGTTGAAGAGATTCAGAATATACATGAGTTGGGACAGACATATACTCTGAATAGATTAAACTTGCTTCTGAAAGATTTGCCAGTATCGGATGAGGACATTTTAAACAGCTGTGATACAGTGAAGGAATCTGACTTGTTCTCAGCTTGCCACACAGGGCCTCTGAGAACAGCCTATCATTTGTTTTAGAATAAATGATTATGAAAATACTCAAGTCAGGCCAGTTCTGTTTCCTCTGATGGCATCATTAAAGAACTGAGCTGGTAAGTTGGCTGCATATTTAAAATATATACATCAGATTTGTATTCTGCGTCTAAAGTATTGTTTCCCTTCCAATAGGCCAAGCCAAACGTGTTCAGTGGTCCTCAACTGGATTCTTCTTGACATTATTACCTTTCCAGGTAAGAGATACAAGTCTAGAGAGTAAATTATTGTTTTTGTTTATATTACAATTTAATCTTTGACTTTCTTTTCTCACTTGTTAGGGCATTGCTAGGGCTGCACCATCATTAGGGCTGGTCCCAGTCAAACTACCAAGTTCCACTCAGCGTTTTCCTGCTGCTGGAAGTTCTCCTCCCTGATCCTTCAATGTGGACCTGTTTCTACATTCAGTCAGGACATTTATGGTGAGTGATTCCACACAAACAGGTTTTCTATCATGCACGCTTTCAGTAAATATTGACTTTAGTATAGTGGTATATACTGTGCTCTTTAGAAATGTGTCTACCAGTAGAGATTAACTAATACTGAGTGTTTGGGGGTTGTTACCGTCAGCAAAGTGACATTACTCCAACTGCTAGCAGAGTCTATATCAATACATCATGTAATCATATAACCCATGACAGGACTTACTATATTGAAAATTGCGCGAAAATTGAAGTAACTTGAAAGTTTGAAGTGAAAGTTTGATCCAGCGTATTTTTGGTATATTCATCTTAATGTCCCCTGATATATAAGAAGTGTGTTTTTATATATTCATGTGTGTACTTAATTACTTTGTATTTAATAGTGGCAGTTTATATGAACAAAAAGCTGGAGATATGAGGAGTGAAAACTTCCCTGTCATTGAGAAGTGTAGGGGACAGAGAGGAAATATCCTTATATAGACATATGCTATAGACAGAAGTCTGAGGAATGTGTGTGTATGAAAGCTGCAGTAATACGAGACAGCGAACGCCAGATGTGTTTGTTTTGCTTCAAACTGAGAGACTGTTTCCGGATCATCTCGGCTGGCGCGCGCTGATACGCTACGAAAGCCCATCGTTTGTATATGGGCCAATAGATGACCTGTATGGGAGGACCATGCACACAGCTCCTCCTGTTGTTTTTACAATATCTCCTGTTGAGTCCTTGTGTCCGGTCTCTTTTTCTCCTGCCGTCAAGATGATGCGGTTCTCCCGGCATTTGGACCAGAGCAGGGGGTGGGCCTACCCCTTTGAGAAGTGTATTGTATTCTTACCTTTTATCACTAAAACAGATTATTGTTTAACCCCTATCCTGGTTGTTTTGAGTTTTCCTTCTTTTAAAACAAACTCATATAGGATCGGCACGGGGCAGAGATATCTGCTCCTACAGAATGGTGACCCCGACGTGATGACATGATGACGTGGTGACGTGAGGACGTGGTGACGTGGTGACGTGAGGACGTGGTGACGTGGTGACGTGGTGACGTGAGGACGTGGTGACGTGGTGACGTGAGGACGTGACGTCATGAGTAGGGTTTTTTAGAAAAAACACTAGCAGCCAGCGGACGGAAGGAGATGCCTGGAATAATCTCTGACAACTAAGGATCCTACAACTGAAAGGTAAAACGGACGCCTGTTTCTATCGAAGGTCTGTAATTGGCTAAGCTAAATGTTAGAGTTGTCAAAGATATTTCCAAGTGTCATTGGTGGTCCATCCATCCATCCATCTTCTCCCGCTTATCCGTGGTCGGGTCGCGGGGGTAGCAGTTCCAGCAGAGAGCCCCAAACTTTCTTTTCCCTGGCGACATCAACCAGCTCTGACTGGGGGATCCCAAGGCGCTCCCAGGCCAGCGAAGAGATATAATCCCTCCACCTGGTCCTAGGTCTACCCCTTGGTCTCTTCCCCAGCTGACGTGCCTGGAACACCTCCCTAGGGAGGCGCCCAGGTGGCATCCTAACTAGGTGCCCGAACCACCTCAAACTGGCTTCTTTCTTTCGACGCGAAGGAGGAGTGGCTCAACTCCGAGTCCCTCCCTGATGACCGAACTTCTCACCTTATCTCTAAGGGAGACACCAGCCACCCGGCGGAGGAAACCCATCTCGGCCGCTTGTATCCGCGATCTCGTTCTTTCGGTCATGACCCATCCTTCATGACCATAGGTGAGGGTAGGAACGAAAATGGCCCGGTAGACAGAGAGCTTTGCCTTCCGGCTCAGCTCCCTTTTCGTCACAACGGTGCGGTAAAGCGACTGCAATACCGCTCCCGCTGCTCCGATTCTCCGGCCCATCTCACGCTCCATTGATCCCTCACTCGAGAACAAGACCCCGAGATACTTGAACTCCTTCACTTGGGGTAAGGACTCATTCCCTACTTGGAGTGGACAGTCCATCGGTTTCCTGCTGAGAACCATGGCCTCAGATTTGGAGGTGCTGATCCTCATCCCAGCCGCTTCACACTCGGTTGCGAACCGATCCAGTGAGTGCTGAAGGTCGCAGACCGATGAAGCCATCAGAACCACATCATCTGCAAAAAGCAGTGGTGCAATCCTTAGTCCACCGAACTGCAGACCCCCCCCCCCCACGACTACGCCTCGAAATCCGATCCATGTATATTACAAACAGGATTGGTGACAAAGCGCAGCCCTGGCGGAGGCCAACCCTCACCGGAAATGGGTCCGACTTACTGCCGAGGACCCGGACACAGCTCTCGCTTTGGGAGTACAGAGATTGGATGGCCCTGAGTAGAGACCCCCTCACCCCATACTCCCGCAGCACCTCCCACAGTAACTCCCTGGGAACCCGGTCATACGCCTTCTCCAAGTCTACAAAACACATGTAGACCGGATAAGCGTACTCCCAGGCCCCCTCCAGGATCCTTGCGAGTGTAAAAAGCTGATCCGTCGTTCCACGACCAGGACGGAATCCGCATTGTTCCTCCTCAATCTGAGGTTCGACAATCGGCCTGACCCTCCTTTCGAGTACCTTGGAGTAAACTTTCCCGGGGAGGCTGAGTAGTGTGATGCCTCTGTAATTGGCACACACCCTCTGATCCCCCTTTTTGAAAAGGGGGACCACCACCCCGGTCTGCCACTCCTTCGGTACCGTTTCCGACTTCCACGCAACGTTGATGAGACGTGTCAACCATGACACATTGGTGGTAAATAATGCAATGCATAGTTTAGTATAGTTAGGTAAAGTTATATAAATATAAAAGTGAAGCAGCGAAGTATTTCAGCGTCAGGGTATTGAGTTACTGGCGGCTGGAAGGGTATAAGAGTCCCTACGCCTAGTGGAGGTATCGAGTCCCCGCAGGGTATACTTTGCTGGTGGAAGTCAAGTGGTAGTATCGAGTCTCCATCCGTGACAAAACTGAATAACAAATCCAAGGCTCATAGGAGTTGGAGGTGAGTTATATGTAAAAACATCCAAGAGCAGAAACGCCAACTTCAAAAGCCATTGAAATGAACGGATTTCTCACTGTCTTGTTCTGTTGGGTTTAACTCCCATTCTGTTGAAAGAAATATCGCATCTTAAAAGCTGAACAGACAGCGTGGAGGATATATTTATGTGCTTGTGGATAAATACAATATATTGTTGAACATAGAATAGCGTCAGATAAAGAAATACGAAGTCATTCTTGTTTCAAGAACGCCCCCCCCCTTCTCCTGAAATGCCTGACAGCTCCAGCGGGGTGTCTGTGAGAGTATTCCCCCCCCTTTTTTTTTTTCTCTCTCCTGTTTGCACTCTTCTTTAATGTCTGAAGAAAAAGGAGTGAATTTAAAACAAGGAGTGAATAATCAACGAGTGATCTGAAGTTGAAGTGAATAACATTGAAAATTAATAGATCAATGTGTGATTGAGGTGGTAGATATTTAAATAAATAAGAAACTATAATTTGTTGTTTTTAGCATAGTTTTTGTGGGATACAGTTACGTCACATTGTGGTTTTTATGAGAAGTTTTGAGAACTGATTGTTACTATTGCATTGCATTGTGAATATTGTGGTATTCGTCATTAACTGAGAACAACACAATTAATGTCTACTAATGATATTACAAAAACTCCCTCTAATAATCGTTTCATCCATTGTGACATATTTACCCAAACTAAGTTTTTCAGGAAACCATTTTCTCCTATAAATCGGAACACCAACAAAAAAAAGTAATTTATTTAACCTCAGTGTGCTAGAATTTCTATAGGTAATGCGTCCCGAGACCTGGACTCTCTCTCTCTGCATGTCAGACGGCTAAGACCCCGATCCGCCGGAGCAAACAAAGGCCTATCCCAACCAGGAGACTCCTCCTTCTCAATAGACCAGACAGAGAACCAGAGCTGAACCAACAACAACAATAAGAACTGCAGCCAGAACTATCTCCCCCTGTGGCATCCAGAACCAAACAGGGGTGATAAACATTTAAGGACTGTGGCAAAGTCCACACACACACAGACACCATTACATTTAAAAAAAATAATCTTTTTTTTTATAAAAACACTTGTATTTGGATGGAATTAATACCTATAGTGATAATAAACATATTTTTACAGTATGGTCAAATGGCACTGATGGTATCCAAATGTGCCCACAGGTTAGTCCAGGTTTAGCTAATCCTCTCTAAAAAGGTCAAATTGCACTTGTTTTGCCTCAATCCTGATACAGGGTACTTATATGTTATACTTTGGATTCCTAAAGCTTTTAGTCTACCATCCCATCATTCAAGGGTGGTTTTCACTATAAGTAATGTTTTTTTTTTTAGGCGGAGGTAAGAATTTACCTTTTTTTTACTATTTTCCATCTGAATTTAATCTGACACAGAAACATCTATATTGATTCTGACTGTAACGGAAGTGATCTCTGCTTCCTTCTGACTTCAAGTTTTCCCATAAAGTGATCTTTCTTCTCAAAGCAATGATACACCTGTGAGTTGGATGTAGAAAAGTCAGAATCAATATAGATGTTTTTATTTTAAAGTAAATTCAGATTGAACATAGTAAAAAAAACATTACTTATCGTGAAAACCACCCTTGACTGATGGGATAGTAGGCAAAAAGCTTTAGAAATCCAAACTATAACATATTTGCATGGGGCTTTTGTTGTTTTTGTGTTTAACTTGTTGTATGCTCCATTTACCCCTCACTACTCTGTCTTTCTGTCTCTGCAGGGCTGGTGTGTGACAGGGGGGCGTGGCTGGTTACTCCTGGCTGCAGATGAGGCACACCTGTCCCCACTCACTTGATTACCTGCTCTTTAAGAGCCTGGCCCTCACCTCACTTCTCTGCCAGAGTATTTTTTCATGCTGTCCCGCGGTCCAGAGTGCCTTTCTGCAGCCTGGAGTCTGTTGTAGTTAGTTAAGGAGTTCTTTTTGAGTTTTGGTCGGAAACGTTTTTCCGCAGCTTTGTTTTTGGTTACTACGGCCAGCCAAGCTCCCTGTCGTCAGTACCTGCCTTGGATTACCTTGTTTATTAAACTTTTTGAAACTTTATTTTTTGTCAGTCTCTGCTTTGGGGTTCCAGTAGTATCTAAACGTCACAGAATACTCTGGCCAATATGGACCCCGCAGAGAATGAGAGACTCAGGGAAGCACTTGCTGCTCAAGGGGTAATGATAGGGCAACATGACGCCCCAAGCGCTCTGCAGAGAGTTATGGAAGCGATTCGGGATTTAACCGCCGGTGTGACCAACATCGGAGGCCGTATGGAACAGGTCGCAGCACATCTCTCCACACTCCCGCCGACTGCCGATGCTCAAGCTACAGACCCTGCTCCTCCACCTCAAGCTGATCCAGAACGACAGCCCTGCAATCCTCGTGAGCCCTTTATCCCCACACCCGTCAGGTATTCAGGAGATTTAGGGTCTTGTAGTCAGTTCTTACACCAGTGTAGTCTTGTGTTTGAGCAACAGCCTTTCACTTATTCCACTGATAGAACTAGGGTTGCTTTCATCATGAGCCTACTGAGTGATAAAGCAGCAGCATGGGCCCTTGCCATATATAACAGCAACTCGCCTATTAGTCAGTCTCTGTCGTCTTTTACTGCAGAGATGCGTAGAGTGTTTGATCATCCAGTGAGGGGGAAGGAGGCTGGTAAAAGACTCCTTTCACTCCACCAGGGTTCAGGCTCTGTTGCTGATTTTGCTATTGATTTCCGCATTCTTGCAGCTGAGAGCGGTTGGGATGACATGGCTTTGCTGGGAATTTTTTATAAGGGGCTTAATGATGAGTTAAAGGATGAACTAGCTGTTAGGGATGAAACCTCCTCCTTAGAGGAGTTGATTTCTCTAGCGATACGACTAGATAACCGCCTCCGCGAGAGGTGTAGGGAGAGATCAGGAAAACATAGCTCCACCTCCTTTCCCCCTCCGTCCAAGTTTCCTAGTCGGCCGGCATTCTCTGGACCTTCTCGCCATCCTCCTGACTCCGGGCCTCCCAGACCTTCTCCAGATACCCAGGTCTCTCCCTTCTTTATGGAGGAGCCCATGCAGCTGGGAAGGATGACGCTTACTCCATCAGAACGTCAACGCCGGCTTCGTCAGAGACTCTGCTTCTATTGTGGCCAGGCTGGTCACGTCAGCGCCGGTTGTCCCTCTCTGCCAAAAGACATGGCTCATCAGCGACAGGGGGAGCACTGATGAGCCACACTTCTATCAACTCAGCCTCCTCCAACCGCATCCCAGTCAAAGGTACTATTTCCTGGTCTCAGAACTCTGTTCCGCTGCAGGTCTTGATTGATTCTGGTGCGGATGACAATTTCATTGACTCTGACTTTGTGATGCAGTCTAAACTTCCTTTTGAGCCTCTTCCAGAACCTAAGGATGTGTTTGCCTTAGATGGGAGACTCCTAGCCCAAGTTACTCACCGTACTGCTCCAGTTTCCCTCAAGATCTCTGGCAACCATCACGAGATAATCTCCCTGTACCTTATCCCCTCACTCATGTCGCCACTCATTTTAGGTTTTCCGTGGTTGAAGCTCCATAACCCCCACATAGATTGGGCCAACTCGTCTATCATTAACTGGAGTTTATTCTGTCACTCTCATTGCTTACACTCTGCTGTACCCCCCACAGTTACGAGAGCACCAGACCCCCTCAAACCCATTGATCTCACCTCTGTACCCCCTGAATATCACAGTGTCAAGGAGGTTTTCAGCAAGGACCACGCCCTATCCTTGCCGCCTCACCGGCCCTACGACTGTGCCATAGATTTGCTCCCTGGCACCCCCTTTCCGTCAAGTAAACTGTACAATATCTCTAGGCCAGAGAAGGAGGCCATGGAGAGTTACATCTCTGACTCACTCGCTGCTGGGCTTATTCGCCCCTCTTCATCTCCTATGGGCGCAGGTTTCTTTTTTGTGGACAAGAAGGATAAGACCCTACGCCCTTGCATAGACTACAGAGGGCTTAATGAGATCACAGTCAAGAACAAGTACCCCCTTCCACTCATAGACTCAGCCTTTGTTCCCCTTCATGAAGCCACCATCTTCACTAAGTTGGATCTTTGCAATGCGTACCACTTGGTGAGAATAAGGGAGGGGGATGAGTGGAAGACTGCATTCAATACTCCCAGGGGACATTTTGAGTACTTAGTAATGCCTTTTGGGTTAACGAACGCACCTGGGGTTTTTCAAGCTATGATTAATGATGTATTGCGTGACATGTTAAACAGGTTTGTTTTTGTGTACCTTGATGACATCCTAATCTTCTCTCGCACTCTTCAGGAGCATGTCCAGCATGTTAGGCTGGTACTGTAGAGACTTCTTGAGAACAGACTGTACGTTAAGGCTGAGAAGTGCGAGTTTCATGCCTCTTCTGTGAGTTTCCTGGGTTTTATCGTCGACAAGGGACAATTAAGGACTGACCCCGCCAAGGTCCAAGCAGTGACCGAGTGGCCCACTCCCTCTAACAGGAAGCAGTTGCAAAGGTTTCTGGGCTTTGCCAACTTTTATAGAAGGTTTATTCGGGACTATAGTAGGGTAGCAGTGCCTCTGACTAAACTCACCTCTGTCAAGTTGCCTTTTGAGTGGTCTCCTGCAGCTGAGGCAGCTTTTGTAAAACTGAAATGTCTGTTTGCCACTGCTCCTGTGCTCTCTCATTCTGATCCAGGGGTCCAGTTTGTGGTGGAGGTGGATGCCTCTGATTCTGGAGTGGGGGCAGTTTTATCCCAGCGTTCCCCCGCAGACCAGAAGCTCCACCCTTGTGCGTTCTTCTCTCGTCGGCTGACCCCTGCTGAGAGGAATTACGACGTTGGTAATCGGGAGTTGCTGGCAGTGGTTCTGGCCCTTCAAGAATGGAGGCACTGGCTGGAGGGAGCCAACCATCCTTTTATAGTATGGACGGACCATAAGAATTTGTCTTACCTTCGCTCTGCACGCAGGCTCAACTCACGCCAGGCTCGGTGGGCTCTCTTCCTGGGACGGTTCAACTTCACCTTGACCTACCGGCCTGGCTCCAGGAATGTGAAGTCCGACGCCTTGTCCCGGCAGTTCGCTTCCCCAGTGGAGGACTCAAGGGATGCAACCATTCTGCCATCTTCCTGTGTCGTGGGAGCAGCTAGATGGGAGATTGAAAGGGTGGTCCAGGAGGCCCAGGAGGACCATCCAGTGGCTCAGGATTGTCCACCAGACCGGCTGTTCGTTTCCCCCGATGTTAGATCTCCAGTTCTCCAGTGGGGCCACACGTCCAAGGTTGCCTGCCATGCAGGTTTTCATCGGACCCTGGCTCTAGTTCGACAACGCTTCTGGTGGCCCACTATGTCCGCAGACACGAAGGAGTATGTCTCAGCTTGTTCCGTCTGTGCCCGCAGCAAGGCCTCACATCAGGCCCCCGCTGGCCTTCTTCGCCCACTTCCCATTCCCCACCGGCCCTGGTCCCACATTGCGGTGGATTTTGTGACTGGTCTCCCACCATCAGACGGGAACGACACTATTCTGACCATCGTTGACCGTTTCTCTAAGGCTGTGCACTTTGTCCCCCTGCCTAAACTACCTTCTGCCCTCGAGACTGCCACTCTTCTCACCCAGCATGTTTTTAGGCTGCAAGGTATCCCTCAGGATATTGTTTCAGACAGGGGTCCGCAGTTTTCCTCCCAAGTTTGGAAGGCCTTTTGTCGGGCATTGGGGGCGTCGGCCAGTTTGTCCTCTGGGTACCATCCCCAAACCAATGGCCAGACGGAGCGGGCAAATCAGGACCTGGGAACGGCTCTTCGTTGTGTTGCCTCTCGAAACCCAGCCTCATGGTCTCTTCATCTGCCATGGGTTGAGTACGCCCACAACTCCCTGGTGTGCTCTGCCACAGGCATGTCACCCTTTATGGCTTCCAACGGCTTCCAACCTCCCCTTTTCCCAGTTCAAGAGAGAGAGGTGGCAGTTCCCTCAGTACAGGGGCATCTTCGGCGAGCCCGCAGAGTCTGGCGTGAAGCCCGGGCAGCTCTTACCCGCACCTCCGCCCGGAACCAGAGGATGGCGGATCGTCATCGACGACCAGCTCCGGATTACCAACCGGGCCAGAAGGTTTGGCTTTCCTCCCGTGACATCCCTCTTCAAACGGATTCTCGGAAACTCACTCCCAGGTACATTGGACCTTATGAGATTGAACAGGTCATCAATCCTAGCGTGGTTAGGCTTAAGTTGCCTCTTGCCTTGAAGGTGCACCCCACTTTTCATGTGTCACTCCTTAAGAGAGTTTCCTGCAGCCCTCTTTGCCCTCCAACCAAACCCCCTCCACCCCCCCGGCTCATCGACAACCACCCGGCCTTCACTGTACGGAGGTTGCTGAAGGTTCGAAGGTGGGGCCGTGGATACCAGTATTTAGTGGATTGGGTGGGGTATGGGCCAGAGGAGCGACAATGGGTTTCTCGCTCGCTGATTTTGGACCCAAAACTCTTGAGAGACTTTTATGTCCGTTTCCCGGATAGTCCTGGTAGGCCGCCAGGAGGCTTCCTTTGAGGGGGGGGTACTGTTATGTTTTGCATGGGGCTTTTGTTGTTTTTGTGTTTAACTTGTTGTATGCTCCATTTACCCCTCACTACTCTGTCTTTCTGTCTCTGCAGGGCTGGTGTGTGACAGGGGGGCGTGGCTGGTTACTCCTGGCTGCAGATGAGGCACACCTGTCCCCACTCACTTGATTACCTGCTCTTTAAGAGCCTGGCCCTCACCTCACTTCTCTGCCAGAGTATTTTTTCATGCTGTCCCGCGGTCCAGAGTGCCTTTCTGCAGCCTGGAGTCTGTTGTAGTTAGTTAAGGAGTTCTTTTTGAGTTTTGGTCGGAAACGTTTTTCCGCAGCTTTGTTTTTGGTTACTACGGCCAGCCAAGCTCCCTGTCGTCAGTACCTGCCTTGGATTACCTTGTTTATTAAACTTTTTGAAACTTTATTTTTTGTCAGTCTCTGCTTTGGGGTCCCAGTAGTATCTAAACGTCACAATATTAGTCCCCTATATCAAGATTGATGCAAAACAAGTGGCATTTGAGACACCTTTTTAACCGTTAGAGCCAATAGAATCGAGGAGAAGTTCCTAAATCCATCGAAACATTACCATTGGTGAATGAGAGTTATGCGCAGCCAGCATGCCCAAAACCGGAAGCTGGGTTACAGCTCTCATACACTATATGAAAACTACTCTAATTGACAAATGTTATGATGGATTGTCAGTAATCATTTCAAAGTGACACAAAGACATTGGATTAACCTTCAGCAGCGTTTATATGCATTTTAATGCCCTTGAGCACAACTTTATCAGAAAACAGCAAAGGTAAGACGTATTTGCCATTTCGGTCCCGTAAAGTGAAGTTGTGTGTTGTCTTATCTTGCCTTCGCTACCCTGAGTTTTGGTTGCAGTGATGATACTTATACCATTGGAATCTGTGGAATCTCAGCTTTCATATGATATCTAGTTTGTGCAGATTTTATGAAGTATAAAAGATTGCTACCGTGAGTGATGTGCTAAGTGCGTTAGCACCCATTCGCTTAGTGCTTATTCAGACGCTCGGCGTTAGAGTTGTGTTTTGTTTAGGTAAAAATTGTTCATATCGTCAGGTAGCTGTGGGTATGACACAGTAATAGGTTGTTAAATGTTAAGAAGCCCTGAGACACATTTTCGTGAATATTGTTGTTTTTAGCCGGTGGGGCTCCGGGCTTAACAGGTTAAGGTAAAGCATTTGTGTCTAGTCAGAGTTCCTAACCACTATTAATTAACCTCTGTGAGGGACTTCACGGGGTTAAGGAATAGTGATATGAGAATTCATTGAGGACTTAGGAAAACTAACTTTGGTGCTTTGAGAACCCGACTCCACTAACACTATCCGGCGTATTTATGACGCGCCAGCGGATGTTATTGTTGTGCGTTTGCTGTGGGGAATATACAGTTTTCTGTACATAGGACTATTCTTCATTACCAAGGCCGTAGTTGAAATAAAGTAAAGTGAAACTTATTGTTGTCACCCTCACCCTCCTGTGCACACGGATTAATCCACATGAAAATAATTTAAAATAAATACAATTGTATTTTTATAAACTTGTTAGGCCTTAATCTATCACTGTGTATATCACAATTCAAACATGTTTAAGAAACCGCACATAACTCAGCAGGGCTCGACAGTAACGGTTGCCATTGGCAACCATTCAGAAAAAATGTCAACCACTTCTTTGCCTTTGGTTGCCATCAGTGGCAACCAGTTTAATATAAAGAAATAAGGACAGCAAAAAGCAACATATGCACTCAAAAATAGATAAATGTTAATAATTTGTTGTATTAAGAGTGATATTTAATTATTGTTGTGACCAGTCGGAACCTGATAATTAAGTTGCACGTGCATTGGTGTGATTACGGAGCCAGAAAGCGATGCACGTTTACTCACGTGCACGGTGCGCCGTGGGTGTTTCTCAATCGCGAGTACGCTTGCTTGGTACCACATGTCTGCCGAGCATCTGGCTTCAGAAGCGAGGCAAGAATACTTCCTGGCATTCGGAAAACAAAGAGTGGAACAGGCTAGCAAGTGTGCAGGTGTGTATCACATGAGAAGCCCCCCGCCTTACATTTTCCGCCACAGATTTGGGGAAATTGGTCCGTACGCAAAGCATTGTGGGGATTTTAAGACCGGAGTCTACACATGTGCAGCCTCGAAATTTCTCCAAACGAAGTACGCCGGGCTCGGTAGATTTCCAAGTATACTGGATATTGGAACAGTACTTCGGCGGCACTCAATGACGTAGTATGCTTGAAATAGTGGCTCTGCAGCAGCTTTACTCGCGATTGAGAAACACCCCGTGTGTTTGTTTTACAAAAAATGGCGAAGCAAATGAAGTTGTTTGACTGTGGGGTAAAAAGTTCGGCCAACCCGTCAACATCTGAACGAATGTTCAAAGTGATTCAACTGATAAAGCGCAAGATGAACCCGAACGAAAAGCAAAGAGGAAATGGGTAAAGTCTTGGGAGGCGAAATATATATGTACATTCTGCTCCGTTCATTACATTCCGGTTAAAATTCCTTCAAAATAAGAGTCCCGATCTTATTACTACCAAAATAAAACGTTACCATACAAAATATTGGCATACAAATATAATCAATTCTATAAAAAGCTAACACCATTTAAATATAGTTAGACATATTAAAAGGTAATTTACAGAATTATTAATTAATATCTAATTCTTAACTGTGAATGGTTTTAATGTATTTAACCTTAGAAATGTATTAGTCTGGCCAATCCAAGATTTCAATGCTGAAGGGCCAATGGATCTATGGTGGGGGTCAACATTTGAAAGGGAGACAATGGATGACGAAACTAGTGACTTGCTCAATTCATATTTGGGGGATCTGTGAAGAATATGACAACAGCTTGACTACTACCACTTAAGTTTCGAATAATTGTGTTAATTACATATTGTAAAGCATTTGAAAACAATGTTGTGTCACATGTTCATTAATTAAGTTGATGTATAACTGTATAGTATCTTAATTATTTAAAATATAAGGTGACTAAAAATGACAACCGTATTTTCAGTTTTGGCAACCAAAAGCTGATGTCTGGTTGCCAGCCTGGCAACCACTTTTAAAAGTTAGCGTTGAGCCCTGCTCAGTACACACTATGAAAGTTGACTTTATTTGTTTGTAACTTACATGATGTTTCTCGGTTGTTTTCATGAACAGTTAAATGTTGTGGGACAGTTAGTGTTGCGGGCACAAGGAATTGTGGGACAGCATTTTGTCCTTTCCTTTCTTAAAGGAAGGTCCAGTGTGAGCTAAGCTAAAGAAGATCATAAAGCAGGTGTTGAAGCTCCTTTCCTGTCATGAAGAGAATTCGAAAAGCTCTTATCATGGCTGACACTAAGGTACTTCCGGGGTCATTTCACTCCGTTTGGACCCCTTCCTAGGCTAAATTGTAAAGTTGCAACTGGCTCAATCGAGTTGAGGGCATCTCAATGCCCTAGAACCACTGTACTAGGGCATTGCCTTCCAATAATGCAGGGTTGTTGGTTGTTCCTAGAGTCTCTAAAAGTACAATGGGAGCCAGAGCCTTTTCTTATCAAGCTCCACATTTGTGGAGTCAGCTTCCAGTTTGTGTTCGGGCGGCAGACACCCTATCCGTTTTTAAGAGTGCGCTTAAGACCTTCCTTTTTGATAAAGCTTATACAGATGTAGCACCCCAGATAGGACTCACATGGGTGTGTCCCAGTCAAAAGCCCAGCGGATGCCAGTGGCTGGGGGTGTTGCCAAATTGCTAGAGGGCGTTGCCCAATTTCCCCATTTGTTCAATTACAGGATTTAACCATGAGATGGCGCTTTATTCACAAAATACACAAGGACAACTGGGTGTTGTAGAAACATCAATATTTTAGATCAAATAAAGTATATAGTTTGCTTTATGCAGTATATTTATTGTAATATTGTTGGGGTGTTTTTACACAGTACAGTAGATTGAAGTAAATAAACTTATAAATTAAGATAAGATAAGATGGACCTTTATTAATCCCGTGGGGAAATTCAGTTGTTCAAACAGCAACAGGGTGAGAGTGAAAAACAGGACAGCACAGATTAATAAAATCAAAAATAAGATGAGCACAAAAAATAATAATAATGAGAAACTATGAAATAAGAAATGAATAAAACTAAAATGTAATTATCATATCATATATTATAATGTATTGTATTATTAAGTAATATCATACATTAATCCCATTATAGCAGATGCCACATTGAATGGATGAACACATGTATGCATCAATAATTACAACGGATTATTTCTAAATACAAGTTGTAAAAATACTTATGTATTTAATATGAACCCTTTGGAGTCGACCGTCACGCCGGCGTGATCAGATCACATGACCTGTTCAAGACGGTGCCGCATAAAAACAACAGTCCGGACAACATTTCCGTGTGTTTCTGTCGAAAGTACTGGCTTGAAACTATATCCCAGTCTTTATTTCATGCACAAATACCCAGTAAACACGGAGATACGATGATATAAAGTTAATACATTTCAAAAGTATGAAAAATGGAAGCACATATTTGAATATCTTCGCCGTATTTGATAATTTTACGAAACGGAAAATACTGGAAACTGTAGATCCTGCTCAACAGGATGTATATGTGTATTTCTCTTTTTATTTTATTTATCATTTTCGGGACGGGGAGACGTGGAGAGACGTGTGCGTTTAAAAATTAATTTGCAGAAATGTAAAGTAATCTAACTAAGTTCTATTCATATTCTTGACGGGAAGAGCCGTGTAAATGGGTGGCCATATATGCATTTGAAAAGCAATATAAATCACACAGTTATTATACAAAAGGCTATAAAAGCACCATCGATAACCATTACCTTTATCCAATTCAAACTTTGGACGGGAAAAAAGGAAGGCGTACATGGTTGGGCTATACTGTAGGCCTACTGTATACATACAAAGGCCATTCAAGCTAGAGTTCTTCTGGAAATGTTCACATCAGGCCAGAGTCCTGCATCGGGTGACCTGCAAAAAAGGTGATTCGCGGGTGGTATTTTTTTAAACTCTTTTTTCCGGGTTCGGTTCTGGGTAAAACAAAGATGATGCGGGTCGGGTCGCGGGTATTGCATAATAAATATATTAAAATAATAATAATTTAGTTTAATGTTTAAATCCTCAGACTTCTCCCCCGCGGGACCGCGCATAATCATAACCTCTGCAGCGCATCAATCTGCTGCTGTGCGCGCCACATTCGAAATGGCTGAGGTGATGCTCTCTATGGAGAATACAGCATTTTCAATAACACCTCCTCAAGAGCGAAATCCAACGTCTGGGAGGCTTTTGGTGTCATCCTAGATGGAGGAAATAACCAACATCCCACGCTTTTTGAGACAAATATGCAACTGTATGTGTTAATAATTGCACGTTTTCACTACTCATATATAAGCTAGGCTATGCGGGTTCGGGTCGGGTCGCGGAACTAATTGGCAATATGTGCGGGTAGCGGGGCGGGTTCGGTATTGCACGTCGCGGGGCAGGAGCGGGTCTTGAAAATCAGACCCGTGCAGGACTCTGCATCAGGCACCTTCAAGTTAAACAATACTGCAGTAAACAATTACCACAGTAGGCCTAAATTATGCGGATTAAACCACATTTATTTCGTTAAAAATAAACTAAATATGATTTTGTTTGAATGATTAAATGTCATCAGGCACCTTCAAGTTAAACAATCAGGTGCACACTGTAATGTGCCGCCGCCTCCGGACTCGGCTTGACTCGGTTTAAAGAATGCACAAATGTGTTTAATCGTTTATGTCAGATATGTACTAAGTAGCCTAAATACATTTGTTCCTGCTCAAGATTCAACTTTATTGTTATTGCACATATTGCAGGTACTGAGACAACGAAATGCAGTTTATCTTCTAACCAGGTGCAACAAGCAGCGAAAAGTAATGTGCACACTACTACAGTAAACAATTAACACAGTAAATTATGTGGATTAAACCACATTTATTTCGTTAAAAAGAAACGAAATACGATTTTTTTTGAATGATTAAATGTAGGGTGAATTGCCCTAATGTGGGACATTTTTGGATTTCAGACTTCGGGAATATATTGCGATATGAAGCCGATACAATAAATCAAAATCCAGTAGGCCTACGATTCCGAAATCGCCAGTAATATTAGACACTAATAATACAGTAAACTATTAACACTGTACATTGCCCGTGGGATTAGGATGATCGGTAGTGAGAGCCGCTGCATTTTCCTCCGGTCGGATGTGATATAAAAACAAAGCAATTGTTTTTGTTGTTGTAAACTCACGTGGATTATATGTAGTGCATTCATTTCAACTCGCGAACATATGATACATTAAATGAATGTGAGGATGATGATTGAAAATCGTTTGTTTGAGTCTGGATGCATTTCCTGATCTAAAAACATAGCGATGGGTTTCTACTTAAATCTGAGTCAGATTTACAAATATTATATTTTGACCTTAATCAAAATATTCGGTTATTTTCAAAAGCTTTTTTAGTCTGATGCTTCGATTCATTTTAAACAGACCGTTCAACAAAAGGATACCCAAAATCTAAATATTGGATTGTTCTTTCTTAGTAAGATCCCATTTTCATTACAATTGTGGTCTTATCTTGACTTGAAGATGAAGTCTATGCTATCCTTCTGGACAACAATCTCTATTACTTTTTTGTAAAAGTCCTTCTTATGTTCCTGTAGTTTCAAAAGTGTAGTTTGTTGTTTGCGTCTACCATCTCCAAGCCCCCAGGAAGTGCGCCGGACTCAGATGAAAATATTCGTGCTGGCGAAACGGCGGTACTACACTTCCGTTTGGTTGCCAGGCCCGGAAACACTTTTTCCCATTGACTTACATGGAGAAAGAGTGGTCTGTAAATCGTTGGATAATTTTTTAAAACTAAATAAACTACCCAGTATAAAACATTCGTTCCTCAAGTTGTAATAATGTGCTAATAACGTTATTCTGAGAGTTATTTCCCTCAGCATTATGAATGCGCATCTAACCCACGGGACCGCGCTGCCCGGCACGTTCATGTTACGTGTCCCGACCAATCAGAGCACACTGTGCTCACAGGAAGGGTGGTGGCTGGAGATATAGAGAGGCGAAGTCACGCCCATCTACTTCCGGCCCATGGGACCCCGGAAGCGAAAAATTAACATTGAATTCAATGGAGAGAGAAAACGTATCTTTTGATCCCGTTTGAATTGTGCCACGAACTACACATATGATCTTAAACAATAAGTTCCATGTCAAAAAAGTCACATTTTGTCGTAAAACTGTTGAAATATAAGACTATGAAAAATACGCGACTACAAAGACTACAAATCCCAAATCCCATTCTGGCTCGCGTAAGTGATGTCACAGGCGATAATGCTCCAAGTGGTTGCGACTCGTAATTAAAGCGAAGAAGAATTCCCTCCAATAAATAAGAGATTGCTAAAAATAAATTCACTTTTACAAGATGCCTGTGTGCTTTGTACCAGGTTGTAATCACATAAGTGATCATACTTATAGATCATAGCTCGTTCTATCGCTTCCCGTCTGATGAAAGGACCAGGAGTCGTTGGATCAAACATATCAGGTAATACACATGTTGTGCATGGAACACAGTCAAGCTAGCTACATAGCTAGTAGCGAGCACGTTAGTTAGCATCACATTACTTAGCCTTGTCATTTGTATTAGCCTTAACATGAAGTGAACCCAAATGTTAAACAGTAAGAGTAGTCATGATGTTAAGTATTTTGTGAAACATTTGAAGAGGAGCCTATCGCCAGGTGCTAAAGGGGCGGGAGGTAGGCTAACGGCAGATTAGCATCTGCGATCTTTTCTACTTAATGCTATCTGCTCAAATGGTTAACATTGAACATTAAAAGATCAGGCAGTTCAGGGAGAGTCGAAGGAAGGAAGGCAGGCAGGCAGCTTTGCATGACATGTATTTATTTATAGAAGGACCATGCATACAAAAACATTAATCTCAGCAAAGAGAAGAGATGCAATATGCCAGATTATAGCTAATAGCTAATTTCCATCTGTGGTCCATTCTTCTGGACGTGTTTCATTGTGATGATAGTGAGTCAATCTGTTTGTTGGAAAGACAGTAGTTGAGTGATTACTGATAGAACATTATTAAAAGAGATAATTATTCAAAGTGTTGTTACTGACCTTTTTCTCTTTTATTTTCTTTACCTCACCTGTAACTGCTGAGACCCTGAGGAACATGCACACTGGACTGACCTGCTCTGGCAACCTGATTTCCACTGTACGTAATAGTATTTGGTTATGGTATATTATTTATATACATCAAAGGCACAATGCACCCCCCAGAGACACACATGTATTGAGTGTGATATTGTGCATAGGTCAAGTGAAATCATCTTTACATACTAGAAAACTGTAGGAGCGGCAACTTGTTTTGAAATTGAATTTTTAATATCCGATAATGAAGTTGATCTGTTTTCTTTATTCTTCTCTCTTCCCAGCTCCATCCATCACCGTGCTCTGTTCCTGCAGGTCCTGCTTGCTAATCAATGCTTTCTTTTTTTACACAATTACAAATAAAGTCAATGTATTGTATGACATGAAGTTGTGCTTCATTCGGAGTCAATAATAAATTCATTCTGCCTTCAACTGCACAATGATTGTGGACTGCACCGACATCCATGTAGCTGCCCCCAGTAAGATGAACCAAGCAAAGAGGGTCAACATCATGCCCAAGGCTTAAACTGACCTGAGACCAGCACACCCAAACACAACGGCTCTTTTAAGAGCCACCTACAGTTTCAAAGAGTTGCAATCCTACGTTATTATAATTATTAAACTGGTTCATGTATCACTTAGTTTACTGAACCGTGATGAATGAAAGAAATTAGTGAGGTAGTGGTTTAAATAAGTTACAAAGACATTAATATATGAGTAACAGGTCAGTGTAAACACAAGCTTCTGTCAATTATGGATCACTCAAACTATTTATATAAAAATATGTAATAAAGTTCTAAAATAAGTATTCGGTATATTCCTTGATAGCTTTTGGAGAAGGTTGTTTTTAAGTTTACTAAAATCTATCGTTTCAACTGTTTCACTTTATAAAAAGGAACAGGTGAGTAGAGCATTATTGAGTTTCTTATTCTGTCAGTAAATTATCCAAATGAAATGTTTATCATTATTTTATTCAACCCTAAACAAATTGATTGTACCTTTTTAATAAAGACCTTACATGGTTAAGTTAAATTAACTTCAGAAAATCAAATCTGTTCTGAGAACAAACTAATAAATGTTTAAAGATAGGAACTTGCCATCCCACTGAAAAACAGTCCGTAGAGATTTAAAGGCGTAGTTGTAGTTCAGTCCAACGTTTCATTTGGATTCATTTCTCCAACAGTCAACTATTTTCATAAAGAATATATATATTTTTCAAAGTCAACTTTATTGTCAATCTTACTCAGTTTGTTTTTATAGACAGAGATCAAAAATACTTTTAAATCAAATAAAATTATACAATTTACAGATATGTATACAAATATATATATATATATATATCCTATATAATGATGGTGGACACTTCACCTCCAGCAGGGCAGATGGCTGCACAAGTCCATCGGGGGATGCTCCCAAAACACCGACTCACTCACAAAGAGACCAGACTCGAACACTGTCTCCTGATAGGCCTGCACAAAAGCCTTCACCCCTTCGGCCTCGTTTACAACCCCCCAGTTGACAGCCATGACTCCGTCCAAGTTGTACCCCCCGAGCACCCTCTTCATGAGGGACGCGCATGGAGTGGATGAAAGTCCCGACCGCAGCACAGCACCAAACTTGCTGGCTGTCAACCTGCCCCGCCTGTGTAACTGCCACTTTGTCCGCTGTCCTCCGGTGGCTGTCTGGATGGCAGCTTGCTGGTCTCTGCTCAGTCGCATTGAGGCAAGAATTGCCTCAAGCCCCCGACCCCCTTCACCAGCTCCGGCACGGTGACAATGGCCTGATGTTGAGGCCGCGGCTCTGGCTCAGGTGACAAAAGCCATGCCATGCCACACTGTGCGCCCCTCAGTGCAGACCTGAACCAGTCTACATCCTGAGTGGCGATGTCTCTGGCCAGTGGGTTGTATGTCTCCTCTCACTGTTGGTAAAGTTGAGACACCGGCTGGACTACTTTGGAAGTGCCAGGCTTCCTCCACTGGCACTCAACATCTGTGGAGCTGATCTGCCACATGGCACATATTGCCAATGCTGCAGCGTGGCTGCATTTGTACATCCCCCGTGCACAATCACAGACAGTGCTCTGCATCGCGCCATCATCTCCCATGCAGATCTGTACAAATAAAGAAAGTACCATGTTTGTTAGCATGCTATAATAGATTGAATGAGCAATAATACAAGGATGGTCCGGATCTGGGGGTGGGAGGGGTTATTTTTCCATAGTTTTGTCTGATTGTTGTTATTGTTTGTTTTTTCTGTATTTTTTGTAATGTGTGTTGTACTGGTTGTGATTGTACATTGTATTTTTCTAAATGTGTATGAATACATTTTTGAAAAACATTTGATCAACAATAAAAAAGGATTTGGTCAGGATCTAGACTCAGTGTGTAGTTTATTAATTAATCAATGCTCTCTACATTAGGAAAACACATACCAGTGTACCCGAGGGAGTCACGCACAGCTGTGCCTGGATAACCAAACAAATTGACAAGATAACCAAAACCCTTGAATCTACACACAGCAAATAAACTCAAATGACACAACGAGATGTAAAAGGAGATCACACATACAGTATAGTCGATATAAAACTGTCCGTTTCAATCTGAAGAGCAACTAAAACAAAACACGGGAGTTTACCTTGTTCTTGTGAACACTAATGTTATCCACAGCACACACAGACCACGAAGTTCAAAAGGAGAACACTAGTTACTGAAACAAAACACGTTAGTGTACCTTGTTAGCTAATGTTAGCTAGCTGACATTAACGTTACACATTGCACTCATATTACTCACCAACATCTTGTAAAGCCGGTCCCCGCTGCTCTTACAGAACCGAATAACTCCCCTTTCGTGTATGTACAGCTCTCAACGTGTCCAGACTTGTAGTCACCTCGTTTTATACTTTTATTCTCATTCTGAAAGAAACAGGTGAAATTTGCTAACGTGACGGCCATCTTTGTGATGGTGACGCGTATTGTGCGAGACCAAGAGACCTGTAGTTCACTCAGCGGTTTCACACAAAAAAATGTGTAACTTCACAGTTTTACGACACATTTTAATTTTTTTGACTTGCAAAATATTCTTTTAAATTGACAAACATCATATGTGTCATTCGTGGCACAATTCAAACGGGATCAAAAGATAACCTTTCTCTCTCCATTGACTTCAATGTATAATTTTACGCTTCCGGGGTCCCATGGAGGCTCCCGGAAAGGGAGGGACTTCGCCTCTCTATAGGAGCTACAACGAGCCGTTAAAGGCAGAGAGTGAAATTCAGTAAATACAATACACGTAGAGATGCTTTTTGAGAAACCAATGTGAGTTGCGTTTATCTTTACCCATGGATGCACAATAAGAATGGACCCATATCGTCTTACTGCCAGCCCACAGAGCTTTAATAATGGATATATTGCACATGTTTGCTGTAATTCATTATCATACTAGATGGGCTGTATGATTAAATCTTGTACCGTAAATGTTGTATTAAATAAAGTTAATATTACTTATTATTATAAGTATATATATATATATATATATATATATGTACTGTGCAATCATTATTTCATGCTAAATGAAGCTCTGTTGCTTGGATATCACTAGATCCTGTTACAGCGTAATATAAGTACATAACGATTGATTTGTACATTAGCATAATGACTAGCTAGCTGCTAGCTGCTAACTGCCGCCTCGTTAATATCAAATCCATCATAATAACAAATCATTACCATGCTGTCATGAACGTGCAGTGCTGTTACGTGTACGCAAATTGACGTGCTTGATGTGAACGAGCATTTTGGTTAAAGTTGCGCATGCGCTATGAGTGCACATACGGGTACTTCTCAGGCATGCCGGGTAATCTGTGACGTTTCGCTCTCTCAAAAGTTGGGCCATTTTATCATCATGCGCCAATGAGCAACTCTCATAGGAATGAATGAGGCCCCGCCTTCCACGCTATCTCCAGTTCTTATTATACATCCATGACCGTCTCTGGGTAGAATAACAGTAGCAACAAGAACTTGTGGGCTCACGTGCGCCCCCTTCAGTGCGGCAGAGGTTATGGCTGCCTCCCCTGGTGCTTTTTTCATTGCTGTTGTATGATGAGACCAGCGAGCCTAAATATCATATGTACAGACTATGGAGAGCGAGGATAAATGTAATAAATGGATCTACAAACATTACATTGGTGACATACAGTGAGATGGTGCAGGCATGACCTTAGGGCCCGCTTTCCAGCCAGTTTCTGTGGGGTGACGCATTCTGAGGTGAGGCAGAGTTAATCTGTGCCTCACCTTACCACACAGTAACTGGCTTCAGCGCGCTCAAAAAATAAGTGCCCGCGCTAAATTAGTGCCCGCACTCCAGCCAGTTACTGTGGGCTTACGTGAGGCAGAGCTCGTATCTGCCTCACTCCTCATCGCTCCCATGTAGTTGTAGCGGAGCTCGGCAAATTTGCTGATTTTGACTATAAAAAGCGATTGGAATCATACAGAAATCAAACTTACAACACAGATCAGTGGAGACATTTTATTATTATTACTATTTAGTTTTTCTTTAGTTGTTTTTCCGTTACATTGGAGTATGACAGGTGAGGCCCTGCCTCCCCTGACTGACGCTGGCACTCACTGAATGCATATTCTTCTATTAATGGTTATAAATGACAACTAAAATATGAAATGGTTGATAACTGTTAACAGTCCTGACATCACGTCGGGGGAGTCTATATTCACTACCTTTTGTAAGTCAATTTCTTTCATTGGACTTTTTACGAACAATTATGTGTGTTCCTAAATCTTACTCTCTATATAGCAAACGGGCTACATTTATATTGCAAGCTAAAAACTCTCACGACTGTTCCCTTTGTTTCGTATCCAACCCTTTATAGTCATAACAATATCTCATGAGCACAATAAGCATATCATGTAATAATAAGAATCAGTCTTGTAATGTTATATAAAAATAGACTGGTATGCAGGTCGACGGTTGATGAGTGGCATTGCTTTTGCTTGAATGTTACTTAAAGGGTGCTGGCCTATTATGAAAAATGTACTTTTTGATGTCTTTTATACATAAATGTGTCCCTGGTGTGAAAGGAGACTCAAAAAGTTTCAGAAAATACAACCCTCTCTCTTTTCCTCCTTACCCACATCTCTAAAAAAAATTAAAAGAACGGGATTCCAACTATATGTTATTCTATGGACGAAAAGTTTATTATTATTCCGCCGGTATTTTGCCGCACTTCTCCTCCCGCATTGGACATCACAGAAACTTCGTTCAAACATCAAAACGTTCAGCTCGGTCGGGAATCGATGGCTATTAGTTTTCTCATTCATAACTTTCATAATTCCAGAGATACATCCCATAATTCATCACATTCTTAACATTGAAGTCAATGGAGGAAATCCTGGCGACATGGTCCTGGGGGGGTCTTTATGCGGATATGGCAGCGATCAATGGCCCCCACACACCTAGAGAATAATGGGCTGTTGGCCTGGCGAAGGGCTGCAATATTTTCTACTCCAGTGTGCACCAGTCTGCAGACAGTATACTTGGGGACATCAAAGGCCCGGGACACCACAATGTAGGATAAGCCGTGTGCCAACCAATACATGGTAATTCAAATATTCACCTCATGTGACCAGCCTTGTGTGTTCTTTGATGGCAGGATCCTCAGCAGGGCCTCCAGTGACTGGCCCCGGTCTGTAATCCTGCATGAGGTCCTTCTGGCCATCAAAGAACACAGCAAGGACTGGCACATGCGGGTTTAAAATGGCATTCATCGGATCAATATCCATCTGCAAAATAAAGATAACTGCTACCTTCAGCACCTAGCTTTTACTAAACTCCGACAATGAATTGCTCTTACATTGAATTGCTGTTGTGGTGAAACCATTCATACTGCACCAGACTAGTGTGATGCTTACCTCTATTAAACAAATAGCCTGTTGTAATCGTGCCCGACGGCGCCTGGACTGCTCCTGCATCCGCATGATGTACTGCAGTAATGCAGTAATGCATGCATGGCATCAGACATCTTGCCTGTGGTAAGGTTGAACCTCTTTCTATCTGAAACTTATATAGGCCTGGTACCTTCTTCCTAAATGACATTCATGGGTTTCAGCTGGTAGTTTGTCACTGAGCTGATTAGCTTTTAATTCAGCTGCCAAACCGCAGTCATTTAGTACTATTCAAAATGTTAATGTTGCTACATATCCACACAAACAAACAAAGTGTGCAATCCAATAAATGTTCATCTAACTGGGTTTTGATAGATACATATCTATTTTTCTTCTCTCAATAATTTCATTCTTTTGTGCACTCAAATCAATATTATTCAAACTATTGTTCGTTATACATTTTAAAGAATGGCGTAATCTTTTTTGAGAATTAGTTATTATTTTCTTATTTATTTGGTTCTACAACAAATGATACAAATGTTCATGTCAGTAAATGTGTACTAACAGAGGTGTTTGCGGAAAAACGGGGACAGAGCTGGCTGCTGTCAGATGATCAGCTGTGGCGGCGTCATCACAAATGGACGTCGCTTCACGTGATGCTCCGGAGGAAGGACATCCCATTGCTCTTAAAACTAATTTCCCTGCGTCTTCTTCCCTTCTCGGGTTTTCCTTTCCGTGAGGGACTAAGATGCAAGGAAAAGACTCAAGTGAGGGACACAAAGATGGAAGTTTAAGAGACGCAGCCCAGAACATACAGATGGCCAGTCCGCCCCTGTCAATGGTCTTACATGATTATAGTGCAATTTATTATATTATTTTCTTACGAATAATGTGAACAGCTGCAAACTTCTACAGTAATTATACTCCGAAGCAGTGACCGCTTTGTGATTACATCATTAATTTAAAGCTATTTGCATGTTATTTAAACACTATTCTGGTATATTTATTTAATTCCTAAGCAGGTTAAACTGAACCTTTTGGTTTTTGGGAATGTTAAGAAACCCTGTAGCAAATACACTGAATGAAAGAAAGCAGGGAGGAATGTGACAGAGTAATTTGTCCATGACCCGGCTTTTCCTGTCTGACTGCTTTCCTCCTCTGTCCGACTCCAGCTAATGAGAGCGACGGCTCCTCATGACAACCTGTGGGAAAGCCATTCCTAAGCTCCTGTGTTGGCTCTAAAAATTGTTGTGCAAATTCCCAGAGATGGATTTGAGGTGTTGTTTTACCTACCTCCATTAACTGGGCAATACCATGCTGTTAATGTGTTGGACTACATTTTCTCCGTCTGTCTGGTTTCCTTGTTTCTCATTTTCTTTTTGTCAATATTCCTAATTTTACAGACTTTCAAACTGTCACTCCCTACACTCATACCTGTTCTATTTCTCTAATCACATCCTCACCCACTTTCTTTCTTATCAATTTAAATATTTTTCGGTTACTTTGAAGCTACTTTCTGCTTGGCTGTGTCGTTTTCTTCCCCGTGAAGAGCTTTGCCCTGGAGGAAGAGGAGAAGGAGTGAAGTCACAGCTCATTCACTCAGCTAGTGAGGAGAATTAAAAGGAAATCAAGAAACATGGCATGTTGCAGGCTCTCCTCCAATTTATTTTGCAAACTATTCAGTATAGTTGGACCACAATAATGACGTTTTTAAGTATTCTGCATGGCATGATAATTCATTTACAGTACATTACATGTCATTTTACTTACCACAAATGTGCTGTATAGTATTTGCATCTAAATCAAAACTCCAAACTTCCACACTGCTTATGGAACATATTATGGAAAGGACGAAGCAACCTGTGAAGCAGGGCCGACCCTTGGCATAGGCAGTATAGGCAAATGCTAAGGGCGCATCAATCAGTGGGTGTAAGCGGCCGCAGGGGGAGAGCTTTAGAGAGCTTTCTCCTGAAAGACTGAGAGACTCTGATAACCTCAGCTCCAGTGGCGAGCCGTCAGGGCCCTCTAGGCCCTCTGTGAGGGCCTAAGATATTCTAAAAAATAATATTTGAAAACCTTAAAAAAAAAACATTTGTTTTTTAAATATTATTTTTTATATTTTGTTGTTGTTACATTTTTCATTAATTTTACCAAAATAACTTGATTTAATTGTATTTAAAATAATATTTCCAAAGAAATAAATCTTTCGAATCTGCCTGTTCAGTTTCTGTTGGAATGTGAAGGGTTAAATGCCGTCTCTGCGAGTTACTGTGAAGACGGGAGAGCTTGGTCCCTCTCTACATTCACAGAGGGCCAGCTATAGTAACTCAACGAAGAGGAGTAATGTCAAATGACAGTACAATTGACCAATCATATCTTCCCTCTAAATGGGCGGGCTTTATTTTCACGGACTTTATGACAGGTTCCGCCCGCTGTGAGGTCTATGCAAGTGGTGCAGTGACGCGTCCTAAAACCCAGAAGTAAGCTTCGCTCGGATTCCCTCGACAGAAAGCAGTGGGATTTCTCCACAGGATTTTGGAAAATAGCTCGAAATAAGGTCTGTGGAAAACGAACCTGTTAGATAAATGCACGTTGTGTTCAGCCGGATAATATCCACATGTCTATCCTACTTTTTTTGATTCATAAATCTAATCGATAGATTTATGATCGATAGATTTATGATTAGCATAAGTTCGTTCATGATGGCTCACTTCAGTGATAGTGATGACATCGTTGCGAAATTATTAACCGAGTCATTTTCAAGATTGAGTTACAATGATAAACTGGAGTGGGCAAAGGATCAGCTGCATGACCCGCAAGTGCTTCATCCAAAAGGACAGGATGGACTTTGTTTCAGTGATTTGATCATCAAAGGTAGGCCAAGTCATTTTCAATGCGGGCCGCTGTGCCGACTTAATTCATTTGTAATTGTTACTTGGCTGTGGGTGCCCTGTCATGATAGGTGTTTATATAAATGGTGTTTGTTTGTGTGGTAGAGGGTCGCTGTCATTGATGCGTTTTGCACCCCGGATCACTGTTTTGATATTCCGCTGAAGTATACGTTGAGACGTAATATCTCTTCTTTTTTTCGAGGGAAGGGGGGGTCAGAGGGCCTAGGTATAAAAAGTCACGGCTCGCCACTGCTCAGCTCAGTGAGGCAAAGGCACACCTTTATATGATCATTATAGTTATAAAAAAATAAGAGAATAGATTTACATCTATTCTCTTATAGTATAAAATACAGTAAAAAAAAGTTGTTATTAATAAACAAGAATACAGTTTAAAAGGGGAGTGATTTGTAAAATATCCATAAATAAATAGAAAATCTGTTTACAGTTCTGTTTCATATGGGTGTTGAAAGATGTATCCATAGATCTCCTTAATGTTGCTCTCAAAGTGCACCAGATTGATGCTTTTAACTTCAATATTAAAAAAAAAATCTTCCCGTGGGAGCATACCCCCGGACCCCCCCAAGAGGAGGTTAGGTTAACTCCCCACTTAAATCATTTTCAAATGGATAGGATACTAAATACATTTGCACACATCTTGTGTCCATTTATTTCTGATTTGGTGGTCTTAACACAACCGTGCATGCATGCGCGACTCATAGTGAGTGTCTGCATTTGGTGGGGAGGTGGCGCACCAGCTAAAATCTTGCCTAGGGCAGCAAATTGGTCAGAGGACAGAGTAATGATTCAGGACTTTTAACCTGTTAAGCCCGAGAGACCCCGGTACCGGGGCCCTCCTGCAACATCTTGCAGGAAACAGTGCCTGAGGTCATGTTCATTTAATAAACTATGAATGTTTTATATCTGTTAGGATTTGTCTGTGTTAGTATTTTTCGTGTCCTTTTCTATCTTTAGGGTTTCCTATTTTATTTTGTAAAGTGTTCACCCCCGTTTCCTGCCTGTTTGCTTTCTGTCGGTTTCCCTCTCTGATTACCCAATTGTGTTCACCTGGTACCTATGTGTTTTCTCCTCCCTCCTCACCTGTCTCGTGTTTATGTGATTAGTTCTGGGTGTATTTAAGTTGTGTGTTTTCTGTCTCTCTTTGTTGGGTTGTCTTGTGATTTGGCTTGTCCTCGGTGAGTGTTCTGTCTGTGTGTATATATAGCCTTGAAATAAAGGAATTATTTTGACTTTAATCTGCATTTGGGTCCTACCTGCTTCACACACCGTAACATTACAACCCGACCTTAAATATGGGCCCAGCAGATCCTTTTGAAGAGGAATTATTGGATTTTACGTTTTCTTTGGCTACCTGCTCTCATCAATGGATAGGAGCGGTCAGGGTTCAGCAGCGAGATGCTGCTCTGGCAGAAGCAGTCCACCTTACACTGAGGAATCAAAGTTTGGTGAAATTCTTACCTGCCAGGCTTTTGGACCTCACAATTTGTTTTCCCGATCCTGACAGACCCAGGTCTCCCAACTCCTGTTTTGATACCACACGCATTGGTGTGGTCCGTCTGGTCAGTTCTCAGTGTTTGCTACTGTCCAGGAGCCAATCGCTGGTACTCGTCTGGCCTTTGGAGGTCCACGGAGCCTCCAAACGGCTCCTAAAGGAAGGGGTCGCAAGGCCAGGTTGGCAGCACGAGCCCAAAGAGCCAGGGTTCCAGAACCAGTTCAGCCCCCAGCAGCCATGGTTACGGACCCAGTTCTGGCCCCAGCAGCCATGGTTCCGTGCCCCAGTACCATCCCACATAGCCATGGTACCGTGCTCCAGTACCACCCCACACAGCCATGGATCCGTGTTCCGGTTCCCTGCCCTGCAGCCATGGTTCCGGCTCCAGTGCCGGTCCCAGCAGCCACGGTCCCTGCTCCGGAACCGGACTTTACAGCCATGTTTCCGGCTCCAGAACTGGACCTTTCAGCCAGGATTTTGGCTTCAATTCCGGCCCCAGTCCCGGTCCCTGCAGCCTTGGTGCCAGACCCAGATGTGGCCCCAGCTGCCACAGTCCCATCTCCAGTTCCCCCTCAAGTTCCCTCTCGAGTTCCCTCCTTTAGTCCCTCCACTGGTCCCTCCTCTAGTCCCTCCTCGGGTCCCCTCTCTAGTTCGCCTCTCGAGTCCCCTCTCAAGTTCCCTTCTCTAGTCCCTCCTCCAGTCTCCCCTCTAGTCCCCTCTAGTCCCTCTGGAGTCCCCTCTCCAGTTCCCCTTTAGTCCCTCCTCTAGTCCCTCCTCAAGTCCCCTCTCTAGTTCCCCTCTCGAGTCTCCTCTCGAGTTTCGTTCTCTAGTTCCTCCTCTGGTCCCTTCTCTAGTCCCCTCTGTAGTCCCTTCTCTAGTCCCTTCCCTAGTCCCTCCTCAGGTCATTTTCCTAGTCCCTTCTCTAGTCCCATCTAAAGTCCCTACTGAAGTGCTGTTGGAGGTCCCGCAGACTACTCTTCTGCCGGGGGTCCTGCCAACCCCAGGTCCTGTGCCGTTGGAGGTCCCGCAGACTACTCTTCTGCCGGGGTCCTGCCAACCCCATGTCCTGTGCCGTTGGAGGTCCCGCCTGTTCTCCTGCCGGGGGTCCTGCCAACCCTGTGTCCTGTCCCGTTGGAGGTCCCGCCGCCTACTCTCCTGCCGGGGGTCCTGCCAACCCTTTTCCTGTCCCTTGGGGTCCCCCGACTACTCACCTGCCGGGGGTCCTGCCAACCCTTTGTCCTGTCCCGTTGGGGGTCCCGCCGTCTACTCTCCTGCCGGGGTCCTGCCAGCTCCTTGTCCTGTCTCGTTGGAGGTCCCGCCGACTACTCTCCTGCCGGGGTCCTGCCAACCCTTTGTCCTGTGCCGTTGGAGGCCCCACCGACTCCTCTCCTGCCGGGGGTCCTTCCAACCCTTTGTCCTGTCCTGTTGGGGGTCCCGCCGTCTGCTCTCCTGCCGGGGGTCCTGCCAACCCTTTGTCCTGTGCTGTTGGAAGCCCCGCCGACTGCTCTCCTGCCGGGGGTCCTGCCAATCCCGTGTCCTGGTCCTCTTCCGTGGGGGATCCTGCCGAGGCCTGTCCCACCAGCTCCGACACCAGGTCCTGCCCGGCCTCCGGCACTGTCCCGTCAGCGCCTTCCTGCCCGGCCTGCGGAGCTGTCTGGTCTTCGCCCTCGAGCCCGGCCCCCTGAGTACAGCGGTCCTCGCCCTCGGGCCCCCCCGGCAGTGGCGAGCCGTGACTTTTATACCTAGGCCCCTGACCCCCCCTTCCCTCGAAAAAAAAGAAGAGATATTACGTCTCAACGTATACTTCAGCGGAATATCAAAACAGTGATCCGGGGTGCAAAACGCATCAATGACAGCGACCCTCTACCACACAAAACACACCATTTATATAAACACCTATCATGACAGGGCACCCACAGCCAAGTAACAATTACAAATGAATTAAGTCGGCACAGCGGCCCGCATTGAAAATGACTTGGGCCTACCTTGATGATCAAATCACTGAAACAAAGTCCATCCTGTCCTTTTGGATGAAGCACTTGCGGGTCATGCAGCTGATCCTTTGCCACTCCAGTTTATCATTGTAACTCAATCTTGAAAATGACTCGGTTAATAATTTCGCAACGATGTCATCACTATCACTGAAGTGAGCCATCATGAACGAACTTATGCTAATCATAAATCTATCGATCATAAATCTATCGATCACAATTTGTTTTCCCGATCCTGACAGACCCAGGTCTCCCAACTCCTGTTTTGATACCACACGCATTGGTGTGGTCCGTCTGGTGTTCAGTGTTTGCTACTGTCCAGGAGCCATCGCTGGTACTCGTCTGGCCTTTGGAGGTCCACGGAGCCTCCAAACGGCTCCTAAAGGAAGGGGTCGCAAGGCCAGGTTGGCAGCACGAGCCCAAAGAGCCAGGGTTCCAGAACCAGTTCAGCCCCCAGCAGCCATGGTTACGGACCCAGTTCTGGCCCCAGCAGCCATGGTTCCGTGCCCCAGTACCATCCCACATAGCCATGGTACCGTGCTCCAGTACCACCCCACACAGCCATGGATCCGTGTTCCGGTTCCCTGCCCTGCAGCCATGGTTCCGGCTCCAGTGCCGGTCCCAGCAGCCACGGTCCCTGCTCCGGAACCGGACTTTACAGCCATGTTTCCGGCTCCAGAACCGGACCTTTCAGCCAGGATTCTGGCTTCAATTCCGGCCCCAGTCCCGGTCCCCAGCCTTGGTGCCAGACCCAGATGTGGCCCCAGCTGCCACAGTCCCATCTCCAGTTCCCCCTCAAGTTCCCTCTCGAGTTCCCTCCTTTAGTCCCTCCACTGGTCCCTCCTAGTCCCTCCTCGGTCCCCTCTAGTTCGCCTCTCGAGTCCCCTCTCAAGTTCCCTTCTCTAGTCCCTCCTCCAGTCTCCTCCTCTAGTCCCCTCTAGTCCCCTCTGGAGTCCCTCTCCAGTTCCCTCCTTTAGTCCCCCTCTAGTCCCTCCTCAAGTCCCCTCTCTAGTTCCCCTCTCGAGTCTCCTCTCGAGTTTCGTTCTCTAGTTCCTCCTCTGGTCCCTTCTCTAGTCCCCTCTGTAGTCCCTTCTCTAGTCCCTTCCCTAGTCCCTCCTCAGGTCACTTTCCTAGTCCCTTCTCTAGTCCCATCTAAAGTCCCTACTGAAGTGCTGTTGGAGGTCCCGCAGACTACTCTTCTGCCGGGGGTCCTGCCAACCCCAGGTCCTGTGCCGTTGGAGGTCCCGCAGACTACTCTTCTGCCGGGGGTCCTGCCAACCCCATGTCCTGTGCCGTTGGAGGTCCCGCCGACTGTTCTCTTGCCGGGGGTCCTGCCAACCCTTGTCCTGTCCCGTTGGAGGTCCCGCCGCCTACTCTCCTGCTGCCGGGGTCCTGCCAACCCTTTGTCCTGTCCCGTTGGGGGTCCCGCCGACTACTCCCTGCCGGGGGTCCTGCCAACCCTTTGTCCTGTCCCGTTGGGGGTCCCGCCGTCTACTCTCCTGCCGGGGGTCCTGCCAGCTCCTTGTCCTGTCCGTTGGAGGTCCCGCCGACTACTCTCCTGCCGGGGGTCCTGCCAACCCTTTGTCCTGTGCCGTTGGAGGCCCCACCGACTCTCCTGCCGGGGGTCCTGCCAACCCTTTGTCCTGTCCTGTTGGGGGTCCCGCCGTCTGCTCTCCTGCCGGGGGTCCTGCCAACCCTTTGTCCTGTGCTGTTGGAAGCCCCGCCGACTGCTCTCCTGCCGGGGGTCCTGCCAATCCCGTGTCCTGGTCCTCTTCCGTGGGGGATCCTGCCGAGGCCTGTCCCACCAGCTCCGACACCAGGTCCTGCCCGGCCTCCGGCACTGTCCCGTCAGCGCCTTCCTGCCCGGCCTGCGGAGCTGTCTGGTCTTCGCCCTCGAGCCCGGCCCCCTGAGTACAGCGGTCCTCGCCCTCGGGCCCGGCCCCCTGACTCTTCCTGCCTCTGCCTTCGCCCCTCCATGGTCCCCCCTTGGACTCTGTCTTTCCCCCGGGCCGTCCGCCCGAGTCCCCCTTTTTGGACTCCGCCTTACCCCCGGGCCGTCCGCCCGACCCCTTCCTGGTCCTCTGCCTTGCCCCCGGGCCGTCCGCCCGAATCCCCCTTTTTGGACTCTGCCTTACCCCCGGGCCGTCCGCCCGAGACCCCTTCCTGGTCCTCTGCGTTGCCCCCGGGCCGTCCGCCTGAGACCCCTTCCTGGTCCTCTGCCTTGCCCCTGGGCGGTCAGTTCAGTCCCGTCCTCCTGACCCCCTCCTCCCACCCTGGTGGCTTAGTGATGCGTCCCTCCTCCGGACCCACCCTGCTTGAGTTTTTGGATTTTTGTTTTGGGATGTCTGGGATCCGTCCCTTGAGGTGGGGGGTACTGTTAGGATTTGTCTGTGTTAGTATTTTTCGTGTCCTTTTCTATCTTTGGGTTTCCTATTTTATTTTGTAAAGTGTTCACCCCCGTTTCCTGCCTGTTTGCTTTCTGTCGGTTTCCCTCTCTGATTACCCAATTGTGTTCACCTGGTACCTATGTGTTTTCTCCTCCCTCCTCACCTGTCTCGTGTTTATGTGATTAGTTCTGGGTGTATTTAAGTTGTGTGTTTTCTGTCTCTCTTTGTCGGGTTGTCTTGTGATTGGCTTGTCCTCGGTGAGTGTTCTGTCTGTGTGTATATATAGCCTTGAAATAAAGGAATTATTTTGACTTTATCTGCATTTGGGTCCCTACCTGCTTCACACACCGTAACATTATCCATGTAACGGAAAGAAACTCATCTAACTGATCATTTTAATTTTGTTTTTCTCAAAAAAAAAAACACAATGCTAACGCTGAGCCACTGAATTAGCAACGAGCGAAACATGCTAACAGATGACTGCACCGAAATTCACTCACAAAAACGTATTATTATCATCGTTTCACATCGTGAGTGACACAGAATCAAGGGATACCCTTCATTATCACTCAATTATACGAACTCTCTGAGATAATAACAAGAATAGACATCAAAACATATGGCGCTAGCTAAAAACTCTAACATGGCTCACCTGTGTCGTAGTCTGGTCAAAAGTGTCTTCAATGGCATTAAAACGATAAAAACGATGCTGAAGTTAATCCAATGTGTCTGTGTCCCTTTGAATGATTTCTGATAATCCATGAGAAATAAACCTTGCTTTTCAGTTTTCAGAAGTCAGAGCTACAGACAGCTTCACTCCTGGTGCAAACCTGCATGCGCAAAGACCCCACCTTTTTGTTTTAGACTGTGTGTGAGTGAGGAGATTCCCCTTCGATTCTATTGGCTCTAATGGTCAAAGAGGATGTCAATCACCAAAAATCGACCAATGGGTTCCAGAGAAAACGGTAAAACCCCCATTTCCACCCAAATCTGTTGTGACTCGACAGATATGTTAGGTTTAGTTATGTTTTTATTTTTAAAGTAATCTTTCCTGTCATTTCAGATCCCACAGTTCCTGCCTTTGTGTGTTTCCCGCCCGTGAGATTGCTTGGCCCTGCCCTGATTGTTTTCACCTGTGCCCATCCCCCTCACCTATATATAGCCCTGGTGTTTCTTTGTTCCTTTGTCAGTTCGTTATGTTTCATGTCGTGAGCACCCAGGCCTTTTGACTCCTGATACCTACCTTGAGTGAGTTTTTGTGTTGCTGTACAACTTTGTTTTGGCTTTTTATCTAATTTCTATTTTTTGTGAAAGTACGATTTAGTTTGTGATTAAAGAACATTCTATTTTTGGACATCTGTCTCCGAATCCTGCTTTTGGGTCCTGCATCCTGTATCTTGGTTCATAACAGTACGAACTGACCAAAATATGGACCCAGCGGATTCAGAGACAGTGAAGATAGCTCTGCAAGCTCAAGGAACAAGACTACACCAGCATGAGGAGCAGCTGGGCGCCATCAACCTGGGGGTGAGGGAACTGACCGGCCGTCAGGAAAACTTTCAAGCCTCAGTCAATACTCAGGTGAATCACCTTGCCGAACAGCTGCACCGTGTCCTCGCTCACCTGGAAGCTGGTTCATCCCCTCAGCACCCTGCTGTTGCTCACACACCTATTGTTCCAGCTGACCATGTGCCACTCCATGCTCCACCGCCTCGTCTGGCATCTCCAGAGCGATTCTCCGGAGATTCCGGTGACTGCCGCCCTTTCATTGTTCATTGTGATCTCCATTATAAATATAACCCTGCTGCATTCCCCACTGATCACTCCAAAGTGGCCTTCATGGTGAGCCACTTAACGGGGAGAGCAGCGGCCTGGGCTACATCCGAATGGGCGAGAGATTCATCTACCTGTAATTCTCTGGATGTATTTACAGACACTCTCACCAAGGTGTTTAATCGCACGGCTCCTGGAAGGGAGGCAGCCAGAGCACTGATGTAGATTAAGCAGAGTCAGCGCAGAGTATCGGACTATGCCATTGAGTTCAGGACCCTTGCAGCAGATAGTGGCTGGAATTCTGCAGCACTGCTCGACGCCTTTTTGTCTGGTCTTTCGGATTCCATTAAAGACCAGTTAATACCTTTGGACCTCCCAGAAGACTTGGATTCTGTCATTGCACTGGCAAAAAGAAAGGTTCAAGAGTGTGGCACATCTGCCTCGACACCAAGGGGACACACCAAGCCATCGTCCCGCCTGGAGACCTCTTACCGATACTTCTCCTGAGAGAAGAGTGCTCCCTAGTGTCTCAGGAGCCCATGCAGTTGGGTCGGGCTAAGTTGACTCCGGAGGAACGTCTTCGGCGCATTCAGGAGGGCAGGTGTTTTTACTGTGGGGAGCAGGGGCACCCCTGGCTTCATGTACAGCAAAACCTCTTCCATGCCTCGGGCTGGGTTGCTGCAGCCGTTGCCCATTCCCCAACGGCCCTGGTCTGACATATCCATGGACTTTGTTACTGGACTCCCGGTGTCTCAAGGTAAGACCACTGTACTAACAGTGGTAGATCGTTTTTCGAAAATGACTCATTTTATTCCATTGACCAAGCTACCCTCGGCCAAGGAAACGGCGGAAATTATGATGGTCAATGTGTTCCAGATACATGGATTTCACAGGGATATTGTGTCAGACCGGGGCCCACAGTTTGTTTCCAAGTTCTGGAAGGAGTTCTGCAGTCTCATTGGAGTGTTGGAGACATGTCTGAGGTGCTTGGTGGCTCAGAATCCCTCATCGTGGAGCAAGCATCTAACCTGGGTGGAATACGCCCACAATTCTCTTCCTACCTCTGCCACTGGTATGACTCCCTTCCAGTGCGTCTTTGGCTACCAACCACCCGTGTTTGCTGAGACTGAAAAGGAGGTCTTGGTCCCGTCTGCACATGCCCTGGTCAGACGTTGCCATCGCATCTGGGCGGCTGCCCGTCGAACCCTTCTAAGGAGTTCTTCTTCAATGAAAAGGGGGGCTGACCGACACCGCCGGCCAGCTCCAGTCTACCAGCCTGGGCAGAAGGTGTGGTTGTCCAAGAAAGATCTACCCCTCCATGTCGCTTCAAGAAAATTAGCCCCCAGGTTTGTTGGTCCCTTTCCAATAACGAAGATCGTGAACCCTGTGTCTGTGCGCCTGCGACTCCCCAGATCCCTGCGGGTCCACCCTACATTCCACGTTGGGAAGATCAAGCCTGTCAAGGAAAGCGGTTTGGTGCCCGCAACTAAACCTCCGCCACCCCCCAGAATGGTTGATGGTGGCCTTGTTTATACAGTCAAGAAACTGCTGGCAGTCCGGAGAAGGGGATGTGGCAGGCAGTTCTATTTCGTCCCTACTGACCGCCAGAGGCGGTGCTTTAGCACTGGATATGTCCATCGCGCGCATGCGCAGCTCGAGTACCAATAACAACAAAGTGACCTGTGACCCACGTGACACCGGCTACATCAGCCGGTGTCGACAGAGGATCTGTTCCTTTTCATCCTCTCGCTGCGCGAGAGTACCTTGGCTACATTTTTTGTAGCCTACAGCGTTCGTTCGGAACATTTGTTAAGGATTCTCTGCAAACAGCTGGCTGCGTGTAGCTTCGCGACTCATCCAGTCGGGGCCGCGGGATTACCCGTCCTCCAGGAGCTGCGGCTGGCTGCGCAGAGACTTCGTTCGGACAGGTTGGTGTCGGCTTGGTTGGCGACGGCAGTGTTTCTACTCCCTCTCCCAGCCTAGTTGTCCTGATTTCTGTCTGTTTGCTGAGTCTTTTGGTGACGGAGGTGTTTTTGCTCCCTCTCCCAGGAGTATTGCTGTGCTTTTATACTGTTTTGGCCGCGGCGCTGGGCCAAACGTCATTAGCATTGAGCTAAACCTCATTAGCATTGAGCTAAACTTCATTAGCATTGAGCTAAACTTCATTGGCATTGAGCTGTACTGGCTAGTTAGCAGTAGCGGCTGCAGCCACTCGGCTGACGCCGGGTTGAGCACCGGAGTTCCCCGTGCCGTTCTTTTTTCTTTAGCTACAGCTGGCATTCGCCTTTGATTTAACGCTAAAGTTGCCGTGTTTATCCTGTTAAACAAGTAGCTGGTGAAGTCTGTGTTCCCACACCCGCTCCCGGTTACGCTGCATCTGGCGTTCGTCTTCAGTTTAACCAGTGAAGGCAGTGTTTGCGCCCCCGCTCCTGGTAGGCGCTAAACGGCCTGGTTTTTTCCGTTAAGCAGGTAGCTGGTGAAGGCTGTGCTCCCGCACCCGCTCCCGGTTACGCTGCGTCTGGCATTCGTCTGTAAATTAACCAGTGAAGGCAGTGTTTTCTCGCCCCCGCTCCTGGTAGACGCTAAACTGCCTGGTGTTTTCTGTTAAGCAGGTAGCTGGTGAAGGCTGTGTTCCCGCACCCGCTCCCGGTTACGCTGCATCTGGCATTTGTCTGTAAATTAACCAGTGAAGGCAGTGTTCTCGCCCCCGCTCCTGGTAGACGCTAAACTGCCTTGTGTTTTCTGTTTAGCAGGTAGCTGGTGAAGGCTGTGTTCCCGCACCCGCTCCCGGTTACGCTGCATCAGGCATTCGTCTGTAAATTAACCAGTGAAGGCAGTGTTCTCGCCCCCGCTCCTGGTAGACGCTAACTGCCTTGTGTTTTGGTTTAAGCAGGTAGCTGGTGAAGGCTGCGTTCCCGCACCCGCTCCCGGTTACGCTGCATCTGGCACTCGCCTCGGCTCAGCCAGTGAAGGGCAGGTAGCTGGTGAAGGCTGTGTTCCCGCACCCGCTCCTGGCTTCTCTGCATCTGGCTACCTACAGAATGGCTCATTCATGTAGCGCCTGTATGGCTTCTCTCGAGCCCGAGGACGGCCACGACCGTTGCCCCTCTTGCCTCGGCCTCGAGCATCTAAGGGAAGCTCTCACAGTAGGGGCCTGCATGAACTGTAGCTGCATGCCCCGGGCACTCAGAGTGGCTAGAATCACTGAGGTGGAACGTCTGGCGGCAGCCAACGGACACCTCTCTTGGTCACATCCTCCCCCAGATCAGTTCGACCGTCCCTGGCGACTTGAGGGAGCGATGGCCATGGGTGCACCCCCCAATAAGAGGACTAGGAACAGGCTGTCCTCTAAAGTGGATCAGCTAGCTACCGACATGGACACGATGAAGTCGCTCCTCGTGGCCCTGCAGCCGGGGCCCGGTATAGGGGCTGCTAGCGGGCCGCCTGCCCCTCCTTCGGTTGCTGCCCCTCCTTCGGTTGCCGCCCCTCCTTCGGTTGCCGCACCTCTGTACGAGGATGCCTTGTCGCTAGCGGCTTCGGCTAACCTCTTCAATGAAGAGACGGAGGACGAGGTCCCGCTCGAGGAGTTTTCCCTCTCCTCTGCTCAGGGGTCTCTGCAGGACGGGGAGGACGGCTCCATGGCGGCCATCATTCGTACAGCCTTGGCGCACCTGCAGATTCCGGTTCCGCAGGCCAACTTGGCTCCGGCTAGTGCCTTCTTCAGGCGTAACCCAGCCCGTGTCCCCCTCACCGTTCCTCCTTCAGAGGAGTACCTGAGGGAGCTCCAGGCATGCTGGAGGGACACCAGGGCCTTTAGCCGCACTGGTTCCGATGCCCGGACCTTGGCTGCCATGCAGGACCCGGCGAGGGCGGGGCTGGGTGGCATGCCACCCATTGAGCCTGCCATCGCCTCCCTGATTCTGGCTCCTGACGAGGCTTTAAGGCCTGAGGTCAGGTGCCCTCAGCCTCAGTGCAGGGTCACGGATGGGCTGCTCTGTAGGGCCTACGACGCAGCGGCACGCATGGGTTGTATCGGGAACTCCCTCTCCCATCTAATGCTGGCCGTCTCCGCCTCGCTGCAGCAGGCTCCGGCCGAGCCTTCTTTGCTGGGCCTCAGCGATGCATCACTGCAGGCCTTTGCCCTAATGACTAGGGAATTGGGACGAGTTATGTCTTTTCTGGTACAGACTCGTCGCCAGGTTTGGCTGGCCCAGTCACCACTGACGGAGACATGTAGGAGAGTCCTACGTAGCGTGCCAGTCGAGCCAGGGGAGCTGTTTGGGTCAGCTGCCCTGGAGACACTGGAGCGCGCTGCCCAAGCGAGGCAGACCAGGCAGCAGCTCTCGGGTCTTCGCAGTCCCGCGGCCGCTCCCGGCAGGCCCAGGGGCCGCTCTAGCAGCCGCGCTCAGCCACCGGCTTACTGGGGTGGTCGGCAGAGTTCCCAGCGGCCCACTCAACCGGCCAATGACTTTCGTGCCCCAGGTCGCCTGGCTTCCAGGCGGCCTCGCGCTTCAGAGCCTTACCGGCGCCCCCCGAGGGGCTCCAGGGGCCGGGGGGCTAGGCCCTGAAGTCCCGGGGCCGGTCGTCGGCTGTTTTTCCCAGCAGCAGCTCAGCTACTGGGCTGCCTGTATTTCCGACCCCTGGGTGGTTTCCACACTAACCCGGGGCTACGAGTTGCAGTTCCGACGCCGGCCCCTAGCCTTCGGCCGGGTCAGAATGACAGTTGTCAAGGACCCGGCGAAGGCCTTAGCGCTAGCCCAAGAGTTGTCCGTCCTCTTGGTCAAAGGCGCAATCGAGCCAGTGGACCCCCTGCGTCAGGGCGGGGGGTTCTACTCGGCGTACTTTCTTGTGAGCAAGAAAGTTGGCGGATTCCGTCCAGTTCTGGACCTCAGAGGAATCAACAGATTCCTGAGGGTACTACCCTTCCATACCCTAGGGACCAGAGGGTACAATGGTTGGACATTTACTACCGGCCGCGGTATGCCTAGTGTACAGGGTCCATATAACCGACTTAATGCATAGCGGGAAGTCGGTTATATAGACATCAACAGAATAAGTGTTTAACGGTGATTTAAACTAGTTTATGCGGGG
The DNA here is from genome assembly GCF_902827115.2 of Pseudochaenichthys georgianus. Classification (NCBI taxonomy): domain Eukaryota; kingdom Metazoa; phylum Chordata; class Actinopteri; order Perciformes; family Channichthyidae; genus Pseudochaenichthys; species Pseudochaenichthys georgianus. The sequence goes on from NW_027263262.1 coordinate 72,787, forward strand.
AAAAGAGTGCTCAAAATCGGATTCAACAGGCCATCCACACCTCACGACTCCCATTAAAAGTGATTGAAATGTACAGGAATCTGTCCATTTCAATCACATTTGATGACCCGTCCAGGGTGACTTTCTTCCCCAGGAATTAGTGTCTGAAAGCTGGCTAACATTACTTTAAATACAGTGTGCACATGGCTTTATTACCCATGAAATAGTGTGTGAAAGCTGGGTGACTTTGATGTGAATTTAAGGAAGATATGGCCATTTCATCCACACCTCACGACTCCCATTAAAAGTGATTGAAATGTACAGGAATCTGTCCATTTCAATCACATTTGATGACCCGTCCAGGGTGACTTTCTTCCCCAGGAATTAGTGTCTGAAAGCTGGCTAACATTACTTTAAATACAGTGTGCACATGGCTTTATTACCCATGAAATAGTGTGTGAAAGCTGGGTGACTTTGATGTGAATTTAAGGAAGATATGGCCATTTCATCCACACCTCACGACTCCCATTAAAAGTGATTGAAATGTACAGGAATCTGTCCATTTCAATCACATTTGATGACCCGTCCAGGGTGACTTTCTTCCCCAGGAATTAGTGTCTGAAAGCTGGCTAACATTACTTTAAATACAGTGTGCACATGGCTTTATTACCCATGAAATAGTGTGTGAAAGCTGGGTGACTTTGATGTGAATTTAAGGAAGATATGGCCATTTCATCCACACCTCACGACTCCCATTAAAAGTGATTGAAATGTACAGGAATCTGTCCATTTCAATCACATTTGATGACCCGTCCAGGGTGACTTTCTTCCCCAGGAATTAGTGTCTGAAAGCTGGCTAACATTACTTTAAATACAGTGTGCACATGGCTTTATTACCCATGAAATAGTGTGTGAAAGCTGGGTGACTTTGATGTGAATTTAAGGAAGATATGGCCATTTCATCCACACCTCACGACTCCCATTAAAAGTGATTGAAATGTACAGATTCCTGTCCATTTCAATCACATTTGATGACCCGTCCAGGGTGACTTTCTTCCCCAGGAATTAGTGTCTGAAAGCTGGCTAACATTACTTTAAATACAGTGTGCACATGGCTTTATTACCCATGAAATAGTGTGTGAAAGCTGGGTGACTTTGATGTGAATTTAAGGAAGATATGGCCATTTCATCCACACCTCACGACTCCCATTAAAAGTGATTGAAATGTACAGGAATCTGTCCATTTCAATCACATTTGATGACCCGTCCAGGGTGACTTTCTTCCCCAGGAATTAGTGTCTGAAAGCTGGCTAACATTACTTTAAATACAGTGTGCACATGGCTTTATTACCCATGAAATAGTGTGTGAAAGCTGGGTGACTTTGATGTGAATTTAAGGAAGATATGGCCATTTCATCCACACCTCACGACTCCCATTAAAAGTGATTGAAATGTACAGGAATCTGTCCATTTCAATCACATTTGATGACCCGTCCAGGGTGACTTTCTTCCCCAGGAATTAGTGTCTGAAAGCTGGCTAACATTACTTTAAATACAGTGTGCACATGGCTTTATTACCCATGAAATAGTGTGTGAAAGCTGGGTGACTTTGATGTGAATTTAAGGAAGATATGGCCATTTCATCCACACCTCACGACTCCCATTAAAAGTGATTGAAATGTACAGGAATCTGTCCATTTCAATCACATTTGATGACCCGTCCAGGGTGACTTTCTTCCCCAGGAATTAGTGTCTGAAAGCTGGCTAACATTACTTTAAATACAGTGTGCACATGGCTTTATTACCCATGAAATAGTGTGTGAAAGCTGGGTGACTTTGATGTGAATTTAAGGAAGATATGGCCATTTCATCCACACCTCACGACTCCCATTAAAAGTGATTGAAATGTACAGGAATCTGTCCATTTCAATCACATTTGATGACCCGTCCAGGGTGACTTTCTTCCCCATTAGGTACACCGACAAAGCCACCTCTTCGGGGCCGCTCCAAGGACCCCCAAAAAACTGACGCACAGCCCCCAGCATCCTACCTGACATGAGTAACAGGTATTTCAGACTTCCATGGACATACCCCGGGGAAAAGCCACCTCTTGTGGCCGCGCTCCAAAGACCCCCAAAACACGGACTAAGGAGCTCCATGGATACCTCACATTACCTCAGAACTCGCGCACCTTGGGTCCCAGGTCCCCGACATTAAGCACTCCCCCAAGGACTAAACCAGATGATCACACCTCAGAATCTCGTGCCCTGGGAATCTTAAAGGGGGTATACTTTGCGGTACACTTAAAGGGGTCTACTTTGCGGTGCTTTGCCGTCCGCCCATCGGCACCCATAGTCGGCCTTCTTCACAGCAGCAGCACCCAACCTCCATGGAGGATTTTGCTCGTGCCCCTGGCTACACTTAAAGGGGGTCTACTTTGCGGTGCTTTGCCGTCCGCCCATCGGCACCCATAGTCGGCCTTCTTCACAGCAGCAGCACCCAACCTCCATGGAGGATTTTGCTCGTGCCCCTGGCTACACTTAAAGGGTGTCTACTTTGCGGTGCTTTGCCGTCCGCCATCGGCACCCATAGTCGGCCTTCTTCACAGCAGCAGCACCCAACCTCCATGGAGGATTTTGCTCGTGCCCCTGGCTACACTTAAAGGGGGTCTACTTTGCGGTGCTTTGCCGTCCGCCCATCGGCACCCATAGTCGGCCTTCTTCACAGCAGCAGCACCCAACCTCCATGGAGGATTTTGCTCGTGCCCCTGGCTACACTTAAAGGGGGTCTACTTTGCGGTGCTTTGCCGTCCGCCCATCGGCACCCATAGTCGGCCTTCTTCACAGCACCACCTGCCCTGCTGGAGGTTCACACTTTAACTTTTTTTACCCTCTTCTACCTTACAAATCATCCCACACTTGAGCACTCCTCACTCGGACTAAACACCTACATGCTACCACCAGAACCAGAATATCGTGCCCCTGGGGATCTTAAAAGAAGAAAACCCATAGTGGGATTAAAAACAGAACACTTAGTAATTTTAACAAACTTTATTTACAGTAATATTGACAGTAATAAATAAATTCAAACAGGATATAACGTATTTACAAGGGGACTGATTACAACAACACACTGCATATTTACAAGTTGATCACTGGCAACAGTGGGTGAAGTTGGGGCAGAGTATGGCACCCTCTCTTCACCCATGTCTGAGGGGTTGTGTTCGGCCAGTGACTGGTCCCTCTTCGGGACATGTCTTGGTAGGGAGTCTTGGTAGGGAGCCGGGCTGTGCTCCTCTCCAGAGTTGTCACTGTCGATGTCAATACCCGCAAAAGTGTCTTCATTTCCCGCTGCTGCTGCTGCTGTCGATGCCGCCGCCGCTGCTTGAAGTGACTGTGTGAAGAGCAACCGAATGTCCGCAGCCTCCTTCAAAGAAGGATTATTCGCGTAAAATTTGTCCGCAGTTGCAGTGTTGTGACACATGAAATCACTCACTCTTTGGCGGTTGCCTTTGTCTTGAAACCTCTTCGCATTATCGGCGTGGACTGTGCGGAGGTCGGTGAAGTTAATGGGACTGCGGAGCCCCACATCAGCCCATGCCAACCTCAGGGAGTAGGCAAGCTTCCTGAACGGGTTCTTCCCCTCTGTGTACAGAAAGTAACGGCTCTGGGTGCAGGTCAGCGTACCCTTAATTTCCAGCCACCTCTTCATCCATCCAAATTCTTCTACGGTGAGGTACAGCTGCGCCTCCCCGAACGCGTTGGCCGTCTTGTGGTTACTTACCTGTTATGACAGAGATAGAGAGTGTCAATACAATGTCAATCATGCATATAACTGCCAGAATAAATACATTGATTAATAGCACTCACATGAACCAGGTAGCCGAAGGCAGTGCCAGTTGTATCCGCCTTTCGGACCTCGGCGTTGGTCATGTTGGAGTAGACCCCCGGACGGTGGCCATAAATGCAGCTCCAATGAAGAGTCATATACCCATAGAGCAGTGTCCGGGTCGCGGTAGTCGGATTGCTGGCCATCACATCCAGGAGCTGAGGGATGCGAGTGGTGGTCGAAGTCAAGCATGTCATTAGGTCGTTGTGGCTCGGCAGACCTTCCATCTTGTCACGCTTCACTTGCATCTGGTGGATAAGTACTTTTCTCTTCAGGGACTTCAGGATGGCAACTACTTCCCGTTTGATTAAAATCATGTCCGTTTGGCTGAGCCTGCTCCCCTTGCACGGTGTGTCGGCCATGTACTTGAGAAAGTGTGATATATTCTTGATGTAGAAGTCGGAGGTCGTGACCTGAAGGCTTGACTTCATCAGGCTCCGGGACCACCCGCGTATCCTCTTGAGATCCCTCAAAAAGAGCCAGTCAGACAGGCGATTGAAACCGTGTGCCATGAAACTGAGGAACGACTTCACTCTGCTTAGTTTGGAGACTGTGTTTTCCTGGAGCCTCACTGGTGGGTCGATACCTGCATAATGCTCCCGGTATCCTTGCAGATACTCCTCTGTGAAATATAAACAGTACTTTAATGACAACACATGATGTGTTACAGAAACTGCATGTGTCACATAGCCAAAACACTTACCCATGATCCGTGGGAATGTTATGTCCCGCATTATATTTCCCCGGCCCCTGCCCCGGAACCAGGGGGAATTTATGGGAGGGGAGGTTGACGAGGCCTCGGTATGGATGGATGCAGGCTCTGAGGAGCTGGGTGAATGGGTGTGAGAGCCAGTGGGGGACTTGCTGCAGGCGGGAATGGGAGACGTGCTGCAGGCGGGAATGGGAGACGTGCTGCAGGCAGGAATGGGAGACTTGCTGCAGGAGGGACCTTTCGACTTGGACAGCCTCGTTGGTGTCGACTCTGGTCGGGGTCGTTTCTTCAGAATGACCCGCTCTCGTTCCTCCCCATCGAACGCGGGCATGTCCCCGGCCCGCTGATCCATCCTCTGTCGCTTGTCCTTTATCCTCTGCTGCAACTTGCAGCGCAGGGATTTCACCTCAGCAGCATATATGTCCCGCTGAGCCCTCACTGCGTTAGCCTCCAGCCTCCATTCTTTGCAGTCCGGGTTGTCACATTCATTCACCGGGGACAAGGGTGGAGGTTGTGACAGTATATCGTCGTCTGCCACCGTGTCAACAGCCCAAGCGGTAATCATTTCTATTGTGGGGTTTGTCATTCGGAGTTCATAAAGCTCCTTCTTGGCCACTGTCATTTTCATTTGATTTTGAACCACATGTAGTTCCTCCCGGGCCAGCTCAACATGGTCTCTGGCCAAGTGGCGATCCAGCCTTGTGCCGTGGTACTCGCATCCCAGAATGGTACAGGGATGGAGCCTAATGTTGGTCCGTCCGTTGGCCAACAACAGCAGAATTTTTCTTTCATCCAAGTTACGCACACCATGGTTCCTCTGTAGGTGCTTGCTCAGGGCACGGTAGGAGCTATTGCAGATCGGACAACGGACCGCCATCCGACCTGTATTCTTGAGCATTTCGGTACCGGAAAATGTCACCAGAATCGTGGGTAAAAAAGAAGGAAGCGTGAAAAAGACTCACGAAAGACGCACTCAGCTTATTTTCAAATCTGTGTTTGTTTTCATTTGCATCATGGTGCGGTGTCCCCATTTAGGCACTCGTTAGGCGGGCAGAGATCCCTGTATCTCCCCTCACGTTCCTCCAGAGTCTGATTCTCCCAAAGGATACCCGACAGTTTCGGGTACGACCCAGAGGGCGCACGGTGGACGGCCAGGGCGAGGCCGCCACACCGCGCTGGAGGTCAGGGTCCCGGTGAGGCGCAGGACGGAGCACCCGGCAGTAGCCTCCAGCAGACCCCCGCGCGGTTCCCTCGTCCCTCAGAAGAGGTGGAGAGGCGGAGGGGTGGGTCTTTTCATCTGCTGGCGGGTTGCCGGGATAACAGTATCCTCCGGGAGGCATTGAACCCCGCTCAACTGCCCCCCGGAGGAGCAGGGGAGTCAGGTACCCAGAGGGTGGACGGCCAGGGCGAGGCCGCCACACCGCGCTGGAGTCAGGGTACCGGTGAGGCGCAGGACGGAGCACCCGGCAGTAGCCTCCAGCAGACCCCCGCGCGGTTCCCTCATCCCTCAGAAGAGGTGGAGAGCGGAGGAGTGGGTCTTTTCATCTGCTGGCGGGTTGCCGGGATAACAGTATCCTCCGGGAGCATTGAACCCCGCTCAACTGCCCCCCGGAGGAGGCAGGGAGTCAGGTACCCAGAGGGTGGACGGCCAGGGCGAGGCCGCCACACCGCGCTGGAGTCAGGGTCCCGGTGAGGCGCAGGACGGAGCACCCGGCAGTAGCCTCCAGCAACCCCCGCGCGGTTCCCTTGTCCCTCAGAAGAGGTGGAGAGGCGGAGGGGTGGGTCTTTTCATCTGCTGGCGGGTTGCCGGGATAACAGTATCCTCCGGGGAGGCATTGAACCCCTCAACTGCCCCCCGGAGGAGGCAGGGGAGTCAGGTACCCAGAGGGTGGACGGCCAGGGCGGAGGCCGCCACACCGCGCTGGAGTCAGGGTCCCGGTGAGGCGCAGGACGGAGCACCCGGCAGTAGCCTCCAGCAGACCCCCGCGGTTCCCTCGTCCCTCAGAAGAGGTGGAGAGGCGGAGGGGTGGGTCTTTTCATCTGCTGGCGGGTTGCCGGGATAACAGTATCCTCCGGGAGGCATTGAACCCCGCTCAACTGCCCCCCGGAGGAGGCAGGGGAGTCAGGTACCCAGAGGGTGGACGGCCAGGGCGAGGCCGCCACAACCAGAGAACCATAAAGGGGTGAAATGGGAAAAAAGTACCCCAAAATAGTGTTCCATAAGGCGGGTAGAGTCCCTGACAACTCCCCATACCTTTCTCCAGGGTGGGAAAAAGTATAAGTCAACTTTTGGAAGAACCAGAGAAAAGGGTGAAAATGGATAAATTGTATCCGAAAATAGTGTTCCAAAAGGCAGGTAGAGTCCCCTGACAACTCCCCATACCTTTCTCCAGGGTGGGAAAAAGTACAAGTCAACTTTTGGAAGAACCAGAGAAAAGGGTGAAAATGGATAAACTGTATCCGAAAATAGTGTTCCAAAAGGCAGGTAGAGTCCCCTGACAACTCCCACTACCTTTCTCCAGAGTCGGAAAAAGTCTAAGTTAACTTTTTGGAAGAACCATAAAAAGGGGTGAAAATGGATAAAATGTATCCCAAAATAGTGCCTCTTGAGGCGGGTAGAGTCCCCTGACAACTCCCCTTGCATTCCTCCAGACACCAGTTTGAAAACTTAAAGTTTTGTGAGAACCATGATTGGGGGTCCTCCAGGCAACAATTTCATCCGATCCAAAGTGCTCATGAGGCGGATACATTCCTCCATGATTTCCCCATCATGTGAAAATAGCTCGTTTTTTTCTAAGTGCTCTCAAAAACCGGGTTTCCGATTTCGTGCAGATGGTAGCTTGGAAAAGATGAATGATTTTTTGGACGGAGGAGGGGAGCTCTCGTTTCCCCTCTCCGTTGTAAATTGCAACGGGGGAGTGCAAAAGTCTCCGGGGCTTCGTTCCGAAGCGCCGAAGACTTGACCCCCTCCCCCGTTGGCACTTAGCCGTTTTTCAAGAATTTTCAAAAACTTCATTTTTGATTATTTTAACATATAATTGACCGTTTTCTTTACTTTTTTTTGCTTTCCACGGGTGGAGGCGCATGGCAGGCCGCATATGAGCTTCCAAATTCGGCCTGGAACGTCCGGGAATTATGGGTTAAGCTCCATATACTGACGACTCCCATTAAAAGTGATTGAAATGTACAGGAATCTGTCCATTTCAATCACATTTGACGACGCCTGCAGGGTGACCCTGGCTACACTTAAAGGGGGTCTACTTTGCGGTGCTTTACCGTCCGCCCATCGGCACCCATAGTCGGCCTTATTCACAGCAGCAGCACCCAACCTCCATGGAGGATTTTGCTCGTGCCCCTGGCTACACTTAAAGGGGGTCTACTTTGCGGTGCTTTACCGTCCGCCCATCGGCACCCATAGTCGGCCTTATTCACAGCAGCAGCACCCAACCTCCATGGAGGATTTTGCTCGTGCCCCTGGCTACACTTAAAGGGGGTCTACTTTGCGGTGCTTTACCGTCCGCCCATCGGCACCCATAGTCGGCCTTATTCACAGCAGCAGCACCCAACCTCCATGGAGGATTTTGCTCGTGCCCCTGGCTACACTTAAAGGGGGTCTACTTTGCGGTGCTTTACCGTCCGCACCGGCACCCATAGTCGGCCTTATTCACAGCAGCAGCACCCAACCTCCATGGAGGATTTTGCTCGTGCCCCTGGCTACACTTAAAGGGGGTCTACTTTGCGGTGCTTTACCGTCCGCCCATCGGCACCAATAGTCGGCCTTATTCACAGCAGCAGCACCCAACCTCCAGTGGAGGATGTTATCATGCCCCTGGCAACACTGGTAAACACTGGTAACATATGTCTAGCCGCTGACAGGAACTTGACATCGGAACTTGACATCGCATTTCCATTGAGCGGACTCCCGTACATGGGAAGGGCAAGTCCCACGGTACCTCCGTTCATAAGGCTGACATTTGCCTTACATATGCTAACCACAGCAGACACCCTTCGTGTTGTCACACAGGGGGAGTGGTTCACAACCGTGGACTTGAGGGACGCCTACTTCCATGTGCCATCCCATCACCGGAAGTTCTTGAGGTTCGCCTTTCAGGACCGACATTATCAGTTCCGGGTGCTTCCCTTTGGTCTCTCCCTCTCCCCAAGGGTGTTCACCAGGGTTGTTGCGGCAGCGCTCGCCCCTGCAGGCACAGGGCATGAAGGTCCTGCCATACCTGGACGACTGGCTGGTTTGCGCGCCGTCCCGGGCCCAAGGGGCCCAGGATACGGCGCGCCTCTCATCCCACGTAGCCCGGTTGGGCCTGACAGTGAACACCGGGAAGAGTTGCCTGGACCCTTCCCAGCAGGTCACTTATCTGGGGATGGTCCTAGATTCGGTCACCATGAGGGCCTACTTGACACCTCGTCGTCTGGACGAGTGTCAATCTTCGCATCTTCAGACTGGGCAAGAGGGTGCCTTACATACAGTTCCACCGGCTCTTAGGCAGACTGACAGCTGCCTCAGCCGTTGTGCTGCGCCCCATGCAGATGTGGCTGAACAGCTGTCACTTGGACGCCAAGCGGCACAGGCACAAGAGAGTCAGGGTGTCTCAGCGGTGCCTCCACTCTATGTCCCGCTGGAGGGACAGGGCCTATCTTCTGATGGGTGTGCCCATGGGCACCATCCCATCCCGCCGGGAGACTGTCACTGTGGATGCGTGTCTCTCGGGGTGGGGTGCGGTGTGGCAGGGCAGGACCGTGCAGGGTCAGTGGTCTGCCCAGGAAGGTGCACGCCATATCAATGTGCTGGAGCTTCGGGCGGTGTTGCTCGCACTCATGCACTTTTTACCCCAACTGGCGGGCAGGCATGTGCTCATTCGTTCGGACAACATGTCCGCAGTTGCCCAAATCAACCACCAGGGGGGCGCCAGGTCCGCACAGCTGCTCCGCGTTTCGCAGAGCCTCTTGCCTTGGGCGCTCCCCCGCCTCACCAGTCTGCGGGCAGTTTTTCTGCCAGGGGACCTGAATCAGGTCGCAGATTTCCTCTCACGGCGCAAGCCTCCACCGGGGGAGTGGAGGCTTCACCCGGAGGTGGTGGAGATAATTTGGAGCCTCTTCGGCAGGGCCGAGGTGGACCTCTTTGCCTCGGAAGAGTCGAGGCACTGCCCCCTCTGGTTCTCCTGGACGGAGGTGACCAGCCCATTGGGTCAGGATGCCCTGGCGCACGACTGGCCGGACACTCTCCTGTATGCCTTCCCGCCGTTGCCTCTGATACTTCAGACGCTTCAGAGGGTCCTTACTCAGGGGCACAGCCTCCTTCTAGTCGCCCCCCGCTGGCCGGGGAGAGTCTGGTTCCCACGCAGTCTCTGCTGCAGCCCACCGTGGCGTCTCCCCGACAGGAAGGACCTTCTGTCACAGCTCAAGGGTCAGATTCGGCATCCCGACCCTCGCCGCCTTCAGCTCTGGGTTTGGCCTCTGCAGGGCCCAACCCACTGTTGAGCGGTGTCACGGCATCGGTCAGGGAAACTATCCTGAATGCCAGAGCTCCATCCACTCGGGCACAGTATGAGTGCAAATGGAGGCTCTTCTCCCACTGGTGTGTGAGTAAGGCTGAGAATCCGGGACATTGCTCCGTGGCCACCATTTTAGAGTTTCTGCAGTCCCTTCTGGATAGTGGACGTTCTCACTCCACTTTGAAGGTGTATATGGCTGCTATCTCTGCCCGACATGTCGGAGTCGATGGCGCCACAGTGGGGCGCCACAGGTTGGTGTCCCTCTTTCTAAGAGGGGCTCTACGGCAGCGCCCCCCGAGCACCCCAAGGGCCCCGGCTTGGGACCTGCCCCTAGTGTTGGATGCCCTATCATCTCCTCCCTTCGAACCCCTGGCCCAGGTCGGGCTTAAATGGCTGTCCCTGAAGGCAGTATTTCTGCTTGCCATAACTTCAGGGAAGCGAGTCGGAGAGCTTCATGCCCTCTCCGTAAGCAGTACATGCCTGAGGTGGAACTCCGATGGCTCGGGTGTCACCCTCTGGCCGAATGTGGCGTTCTTGCCCAAGGTGCTTCCACTAGCCCACTCCAATCGGCCTATCCAGCTGGCACGCTTTAACATTCCACAGGAGAACGGCACACCTGAGTTGCTGTGCCCTGTGCGTGCCCTGAGGGCGTATATTGATGCTACGGCCTGTATACGACAGTCAGAGCAGCTCTTCGTTTGCCATGGCGGCACTAGGAAGGGTCGTGCTCTCTCGAAACAGCGGTTTTTCCCGGATGCCGCCCCATCCGTGGGTTTTGGGGGTTTCTTTCAGGGAGAGTGGTTCGCAGGGTCATGGCCCCCGTCATTCCCTAATCATGCTTCATCCTCCGCTCTGCACAAGGTCTTTCCGATCGCCGTTGCATGCCACGTATGGGGTCACCTGTGGTTCCAAACGCATCTCGGTGCTGTGCGACAACCAATCAGTGGTTGAAATCATCAACAAGGCGCGCTCCCAGTGCAGCGACATCATGCCATTCATGAGAAGCATTACGCGGTCCTCCATAATCCACAACTTCATTATCACAGCTCGCCACATTCCCGGTCACCTCAATGTTGTTGCTACTCCCTCTCTCGCTTTCATTTCCAGACATTCCGGAACCTCTGCCCGGAAGCCAGCTCGCAACCAGTCGGAATCCCTCCACTTCATCTCCTCTCTCTGCACTAATCGAGAGTCCCCTAGCTCGCACCTCGAGTCTGCAGATTATTTATGAGAAAGGGCTTAGCCGCTTCCACCCTCAAATCCTACGATTTCGCATGGAGAACGTTCACTTTTTTCTGCTGCTCAGTAGATGTCTCACTCAAACCTGTCCTCATCTCCACCGTGTGCGCCTTCATGGGCTACTGCACCACTGATCGACACCTCAAACCCCAGTATATCCGGAGCCTCTTAGCAGGCATTCAATTTAACGTTCGCTGCTCCGATCCTAGCTTTCCCAGCCTATTCTCAAACCCTACAGTTAAACTTATTTTAAAGGGCTGTATAAGACGTTTCCCCCTGCTGCAGACCCGAGGCTCCCCATCACGCTCCCCGTCCTGCGCCTCATGCTGTCCACACTCAGGAAAGGATTATTCTCCCCCTATATCGACGCACTGCTCATGCCGTATTTCTTTAGCCTTCTATGCATTCCTCCGACCTGGCAATTCACCACAGCTTCCCTCACGTTCGACCCCAGTCAAGACGTCTGCCTCTCCGACTAGTCTTCAACGCCAACCACTTTAGTCTCAGCCTCAAACACTCCAAATGCAGGAGCCTGCTCAGTTATCGCAGCTCATATCGATTCCCCGTTCTGCCCTTTTAATTCCATGATTAAATTCCTGCGCTGCAGACCCCCCACCATCCGTCCTCACCACTTTTTCTCATCAAAGGAAATGCTCCCCTTAGCGCTGCGCCTGTTCAATTTCTACCTCAAGCAAGTCTCATTAAGTCCGGCCTATCACCTACATCATACTCGGGACATTCCTTCAGGATAGGTGCAGCCACCTCTGCTGCTAATCAAGGTCTCTCCACCTCATCCCTACAACAACTAGGACGGTGGTCCTCCTCCGCCTTCACAACCTACATGCCCCGGACATCAGCACCGTACTGGCTTCCCAAAGATCTCTCGGACCCTAACTATGGTATTTATGCATATAACTGGTGGTGGTTCATAACACATTTACACGTATACATGTCTCATTATGGTACCGGATTTCAAACTGCATTCCCGTCCTAGTCCGCGGGCCCTGCCCACAGGGAACAATGTCTCGCCTCACGCTGCATCGAAATGTAACGGGCTTCATTCTCCTGCACGCAGGTATCTAAATCCCAGGCCCTTGCTCAAATATGTCTGTGTAAAATGTATACCCTGCAACGTCAGGTGTGGACTGGGAGAAACCTCAGGGAGAGCAACAGAGGAGGGATCCCTCTCCCAGGACGGACGCAATAGATGCCGTGTGTAAATTGAAAAGATAATACATTTGCAACATAGGTAGTCCAAATGTTTGGAAATGCATGTGTGTATAATAGGAATATGAATCCACGAGGATATCCATCCAGGACCGATGATCCAGGACCACAGCCACGACTCAAGATCCAGGGCTCGCGATCCAGGACACAGGACCGCAGGATCATCCATAACTCCGGATCCCAGCGTATATAGACACCAAAAAGAAAGACATTTGGGGAAGCTGGGTTAATGGGAACATGAGAGTACACGGGTATAGACAGAGAGAAGGAAAAGTAAGATGTCCCCCGACAAACTAAGCCTATATCAGCAAAAACTAGGGGCTGAATCTAATCAGCCCTAACTATAAGCTTTATCAAAAAGGAAGGTCTTAAGCGCACTCTTAAAAACGGATAGGGTGTCTGCCGCCCGAACACAAACTGGAAGCTGATTCCACAAATGTGGAGCTTGATAAGAAAAGGCTCTGGCTCCCATTGTACTTTTAGAGACTCTAGGAACAACCAACAACCCTGCATTCTTGGAACGCAATGCCCTAGTAGGACAGTAGGGTATAATGAGTTCTTTAAGGTAAGATGGCGCCTGCCCATTAAGGGCTTTGTAGGCGAGAAACAATTTTAAATTCTATCCTGTGTTCTATAGGGAGCCAGTGTAAGGCAGCCAGAACAGGAGTAATGTGGTCCCTTTTTCTAACTCTGGTTAGTACATGAGCCGCAGCATTTTGAATCAGCTGAAGCGACTTGACTGACTTCTTGGTACTCCCTGATAATAAGGAGTTACAATATCCAGCCTAGAAGTAACAAATGCATGGACTAGTTTCTCTGCATCGTTTTGAGGCAAGATATGCCTGATTTTTGCAATGTTACGTAGATGGAAGTAGGCGGTCCTTGAAATTGATTTTATGTGGGCGATAAAGGATAAATCCTGATCAAATATAACACCAAGATTCCTTATAGTCTCACTGGAGGCCAAATGATGCCATCCATAGTTAGTATATCTTTAGATAATTTGTTCAGTAGATTCTTCGGGCCAAGTACAATAACTTCAGTTTTGGTCGTGTTTAACATCAAAAAGTTTAAGGTCATCCACGTTTTTAAGTCCTTAAGGCAGTCTTGAATTTTATTTAGATGATTAATTTCATCAGGCTTGATTGATAAAATAGTTGAGTATCATCCGCATAACAATGAAAGTTTACAGAATGATTCCTTATAATATTGCCTAACGGACGCATATATAATGTGAACAAAATAGGTCCGAGCACTGAGCCCTGTGGCACTCCATGGCTAACTTTGGTTTGCGTGGAAGATTCATCGTTAACACGTACAAACTGAGAGCGTTCAGATAGATAGGACCTAAACCAGCCTAAAGCAGTTCCCTGTATGCCAACTAAGTGCTCTAGTCTTAGCAATAGGTATCATGGTCGATAGTATCAAATGCAGCACTGAGATCGAGCAAAACAAGAATAGAGACAAGTCCCTTGTCTGAGGCTATTAGAATATCATTTGTGACTTTAACCAGAGCTGTCTTTGTGCTATGATGTGTTCTAAAGCCAGACTGAAAATCTTCAAATAAATCATTGTTTTTTAAGTAATCACACAGCTGTTTTGCGACTGCTTTCTCAAGAATCTTTGAGAGGAACGGAAGATTAGAAATAGGTCTATAGTTGGCTAAAACCTCTGGATCGAGGTTGTGCTTTTTCAGAAGCGGTTTTATCACTGCTACTTTGAATGATTGTGGAACATAGCCTGATAATAAAGACATATTCATAATATTTAATAAAGAAGTGCTAATTAATGGAAAAACTTCCTTCAACAGCTTAGTTGGAATTGGGTCAACATGCACGTTGATGGTTTAGAAGAGAGAATCATTGAATGTAATTGTTCAAGGTTAATGGCTGAAAAGCATTCTAGTTTACTATCTAGTGTAATATTAGAACTTACGTTTCCGGGAGATGTTGATAGCACTATACTGGTCAAAGGCAAGAGGTCATTAATTTTGTTTCTAAGAGTAATAATTTATCGTTAAAAAAGCACATAAAATCATTACTACTGAGTGCTATGGGAATAGAAGGCTCAGTGGAGCTGTGGCTCTCTGTCAGCCTGGCTACAGTGCTGAAAAGAAATCTTGCATTATTCTTATTCTCATCTATTAATGAAGAGTAGTAGGCTGCTCTCGCTTTGCGCAGTGCTTTCTTATATTCATTGAGAGTAATATGCCAAATTAAATGAGATTCTTCAAGTTTAGTGGAACGCCATATCCTTTCAAGTTGTCTAGACTTTTGCTTTATTTTGCGGGTTTCGGCATTATGCCATGGAGCTAATCTATGTTGTTTTATTTTTTATTTTTCAAAGGAGCAACAGAGTCTAATTTTATTCGCAGCGCATCTATAGCACTATCAACAACATGATCAATTTAGGGGGTGTACATGTCACAGTAGCCGGACAAGCTTCACTGTCCACAGACTGAACCCAAAATACCATTTCGGTCGACGGGCGCTAGCCGGCTACTCCTTCTGCTTCGCGCAGGAAGACGGTAGTACTAACGCCGTTAGTACTTAAAAATCGACCTCGCCCTTCTCTACGAGAAAGTAAGGTAGGTACGATTTTTCAAGCTAGCAGCACACCTGTTGCTAGCTCGCTCCCTCTCTACCGACACCACGGTAGCGAGGAAGTTTTTCTTTTCTCTTCCCCACGGAGTGGAAAAGGATTAAAAAAAGGAGCATACTGCCACACCAGTCAGTATTCTCCGGGAATAAAAGACCCACACCGTCCTTTTTCTCCGGATTAAGGACAAGGTGGTAATACCTTTTTTCCCGTCCCACCTGTCGAGAGCGGGCCCTCTCCACGCCACGAGTCGACAAAGATGGACGCCCCTCTCCCTCACACCAGAGGAGTCAGGGACTCGGTGGCTCAACTCTGCGGCTACGGGTTGAAGATCTCGGGCACAGACACACACCAGGTCTGTTCGTCCTGCCTCGGGCTGGAACACGCCAGAGGCGCTATCGACAACCCCGGCTCATGCGGACATTGTGACTGCTTCACAGTCAAGAGCCTCCGCCGACGGCTAGCGAGACAAGCTAGCCTGTCGGAACAGGACCCCCCCATGTCCATGGACCCGCCGGCCGGCAGTCAGGACACAGGGGTGTCCGCCACAGAGAGCGAACCCCTCTCCGTGTCGGTCTGGGGCTCATTATCCGGTGACGACAAGACACGCGGGAACGGATTCCCGCGCTTTACCAAGCTGGGGCTCCCGGTTAGACCTCACCATGGTCTCACCCGCGGAGGATGTCCTCGAGTTGGATTATGAGGATGAGGAGGACGCCCTGCGTTCCTCCTGTCCGAGTCAGATGAACAAGAAGAGGACACCTTCATGTCATCGGCCCAGGCTGCAAAGCCTGGAGCGAGGGCTGCTCTCCCGGGCGACAGCACACCAGCTTCGCCCAGTCTGAGCATGGACCTGCAGGCCGTGTGCAAACGCGTTGCGGTCAGACTCAATGTTCCGTGGCCTGAAATGGCCAAGGAGACCTCCTCCCTGGACTGCGATGGAATGGAGAGGATCGGTATGCGGTATGCGGTATGCGAAGGTGGGCCCCTCACCGAGCAGGAACCCCACTCTGCCAGCAAAGGCGGACCGCTTTCAGTCTACAATGACTGAAAAGTCCTACAAAGCGGCAGCGCTGTCCGCCAGGGCCCTGCACGTGTCCTCGCTGCTAACCGCCTACCAAGCGGAGCTCTGCGAGGACCTGTCGGGTAGCCTGCGAGCAGCCACTCTGGACGAGATGGCAGCGGTCACGGACATTTGGAAGGGTCCAGCCGCTGCCTTCGCAGCAGCAGTCCTTCACCCAAGCTGTCTCGAACTCTGCTCAGTTTAAAGCACCGGACAAGCAGAGGTCGCAGCCCACCCCGAGTCCCAGCCCTGGAGACAAGGGCAAGTTGGCCGAGAAAATCTCCGGTTCCGGCTGCAGCTCAGGCTGCAGCTCAGGCTCAGCCAACCCAGAATTTCGGCCAAGCAGTCGAGGAAGAAGAAGCAAGCGGCGTGACAGCCCCTCCTTCTCCCCTCCGTGAAATGTGTTCCCGCCGCCTCGAGAGATGCCTAAACACCATCCTCAAGTCCGCACAAACACATGTCACACATTGATTGATTCCTCTGTCATAAAACATTTGCCGCTGACGCATCCAGGCTTCAGGCCGAGGGCGCAGCTCAAAAAAATGAAAAGAAAATCAATGAAGCCAATAAACAGCCTGTCAATTGTTCCCCTTCTGAGAGCAGCTACGGCATCTCTCAAAAGGCGGATTATTGGCGGGTCTGTGAAGGCACCACCGCCACGCGCAGTACCGGCTGGGGCTTTAAGGGCACCACCGTCACGTGCATGCGCAGTGCCGGCTGGGGCTGTGAAGGCACCACCGTCACACGCATGCACAGTGCCGGCTGGAGCTGTAAAGGCACCACCGGAACGCGCAGGCCAGTGCCGGCTGGAGCCGTAAGCGTGACATCTCAGCTGGCTCTAAGGAGCATACAGCAGGAGATACTCACGACATCTGCCTGGGCTTCTCAAAACAGTTACACTTTATCTGTTTTCACAAGCCCAGAGAGAGTCAACCCATATTCTGGAGAGAGAGGTTCTCTCTCTCCTAGAAAGAAGGGTTTTATCTATAATGCCCGCCGAGCAGAGTCATATTACGCAGACAAATGTCCTCGTAAAGCACCCGCTCAACATGGGTCTCATAATAAAACTCAACCCCGCGCGCCACGGCGTGCGGAGAGTATTGGTTATTATGTAATGCGTAGTGGCACTACACCCACTTTTCTAGTGCGGGACGCGCCTACGGGTGCTGTCCTTTCACGGAAGGTGGTCACCACGGACGCATGTCAGACAGGCTGATAGGGTATTTACGAAAGTCGCCCGGTGAGAGGTCTCTAGAGCAGAGACTTCCAGCGGGCGCACGTAAATTACCCGGAGCTTTTAGCGGTGTTCCCCACTCTAAAACGCTTCCTGCCTTCTCTCAGAGGACACCATGTCCTCGTGAGGACAGACAACACGATATTGTGTATGAACCGCCAAGGGAGGTTGCGTTGTCCAGTCACACTCACTGGCACACAAACTGATCCCTTGGAGCGGCAGACGTCTCCTCTCTCTGAGAGCGACTGGTACCGGGAGTGACGCACCTCGGGACAGAACTACTGTCCATAGGTGCACCACTCTATGCAGACTGGACTCCACATCCAAGGATCGTGAGTCCGCTGTGGGTGCGTTAAATCTGTTCGCATAAAGAAAAAATGCTCAATGACAGCTGTTCTCTTTAATGCACGATTTAAACGCACTGTTAGGCGGGGACGCACTCGTACACGATTGACCTCCGGGTCCTCTGTACGCGTTTCCACCCCTGGCTCTGATACCCCCAACTTTGGCCAGCGTGAAGGAGCAACGCCACACACTTACTCTGATGTTTCCGCCCTAGCCCGCAACGTACGGGCTGGCGGAGATATATCAGCTGGTGTCGGGCAGCCATGGCAGCCCCCACCACGCAGGGACATATTGTCTCAGGCGGTGGGGGGGCGATCCTTCACCCACGCCCAGAGCGCGGGGCACTATAGGCCTGAGCCGTGAGTGGTACAATCTGAATACAGTGGGACTCCCTCAGAAGGTGATAAACACTATTCAGAGTGCGAGAGCTTCCTCCACCAGGTCTCTTTACGACTGTAAGTGGAGGGTGTTTGAAGAGTGGTGCCTTCAAGAAGGGCACATCTCTTTTCAATGTCCTGTCGGGGTGATTTTATCATTCCTACAGGACTTGATCGATAAACACAGAGCTTTCTCCACGATCAAGGTGTACCTGGCTGCTATTGCTGCATGCCATGTGGGCTTTGAGGGTAAGACGGCTAGCCAACACCCTTTGGTTTGCCGTTTTATGAAGGGAGCTCGCAGGCTCCTCCCTGTCTCCAGGTCACTGGTGCCCTTATGGGACCTGGCAGTGGTTTTGAATGGGCTCAGAATGACCCCATTTGAACCCCTTGAAGGAGCTGACATGAAACATCTGTCACTCAAGACAGTGCTGTTACTGGCCCTGGCCAAGCGAGTCAGCGATATTCATGCACTGTCTGTACATCCCTCATGCACTCAGTTTGCCCCAGGGCAAACGAGAGTGTTGTTGAAGCCCAACCCTGCCTTTACACCAAAGGTGG
>NW_027263263.1:0-92248 GCF_902827115.2 Pseudochaenichthys georgianus
ATGTCAGGTGTATATCAGTATGTACTGTCTCTACTTTAAAGAGTCCTCTCCTGCTGATGTTCAGGTGTATATCAGTATGTAGTGTCTCTACTTTAAAGAGTCCTCTCCTGCTGATGTTCAGGTGTATATCAGTATGTAGTGTCTCTACTTTAAAGAGTCCTCTCCTGCTGATGTTCAAGTGTATATCAGTATGTAGTGTCTCTACTTTAAAGAGTCCTCTCCTGCTGATGTTCAGGTGTATATCAGTATGTAGTGTCTCTACTTTAAAGAGTCCTCTCCTGCTGATGTTCAGGTGTATATCAGTATGTAGTGTCTCTACTTTAAAGAGTCCTCTCCTGCTGATGTTCAGGTGTATATCAGTATGTAGTGTCTCTACTTTAAAGAGTCCTCTCCTGCTGATGTTCAGGTGTATATCAGTATGTAGTGTCTCTACTTTAAAGAGTCCTCTCCTGCTGATGTTCAGGTGTATATCAGTATGTAGTGTCTCTACTTTAAAGAGTCCTCTCCTGCTGATGTTCAGGTGTATAACATAATGTTGCTTTAACTCAAACCGCCCTTTGACCTACGGAGGCCCTTCAAATCCCAGCAGCTCTTCCCAGTATCTTCCAGTTTTCCAGCCCCTCGGCACCCTGGGAAATCCAGCCGAATAAAAGTGGGTCAGGTCAACCTTGTCTCCTCGCCTGACTGTCAAAATATCGGAACCTTCCAGAAACTGTCCGTCAGAACGCCGCGGCACAGAGGGGTGGAAAAGCAATTAAATCAAACATGGGTGAGTAGCTGCAGGACAAACGCCCCGTCAGCTAAAAAGCCTTTTCCCCCAGAAAAGAAAGAGTGTTGAGAGTGAGAAAGAAACCCCTGAGGGTCTCGGGGTGACGGGGAGTTGGTGAAAGGGTAAAGAGACACATTCACAGCCTCTGTCTTCAGATTAGGGAACAGAGTTCTCTGTTAATGATGTCCTGTGCTTTACAGACTTGTGTTGGGACATTTCAGAGAAGCTTTCTCCCCGAGAAAATAAAGAGTATTGAGCAGAGGTTGCGCTAGAGGTTTTCGCTGCCCGTCATTTTGACTGCTAGGATCAGGAACAGTTCCGTCACTCACAATCCATCATTACCCGTCGGTCTGTACCTGGTCTGTACCTGGTCTGTACCCGGTCTGTACCCGGTCTGTACCCGGTCTGTACCTGGTCTGTACCCGGTCTGTACCTGGTCTGTACCTGGTCTGTACCTGGTCTGTACCTGGTCTGTACCTGGTCTGTACCCGGTCTGTACCTGGTCTGTACCCGGTCTGTACCCGGTCTGTACCTGGTCTGTACCTGGTCTGTACCCGGTCTGTACCCGGTCTGTACCTGGTCTGTACCTGGTCTGTACCCGGTCTGTACCTGGTCTGTACCTGGTCTGTACCTGGTCTGTACCTGGTCTGTACCCGGTCTGTACCTGGTCTGTACCCGGTCTGTACCCGGTCTGTACCTGGTCTGTACCTGGTCTGTACCCGGTCTGTACCCGGTCTGTACCTGGTCTGTACCTGGTCTGTACCCGGTCTGTACCCGGTCTGTACCTGGTCTGTACCTGGTCTGTACCTGGTCTGTACCCGGTCTGTACCCGGTCTGTACCTGGTCTGTACCCGGTCTGTACCTGGTCTGTACCTGGTCTGTACCTGGTCTGTACCTGGTCTGTACCCGGTCTGTATCCGGTCTGTACCTGGTCTGTACCTGGTCTGTACCTGGTCTGTACCCGGTCTGTACCTGGTCTGTACCTGGTCTGTACCTGGTCTGTACCTGGTCTGTACCTGGTCTGTACCTGGTCTGTACCCGGTCTGTATCCGGTCTGTACCTGGTCTGTACCTGGTCTGTACCTGGTCTGTACCCGGTCTGTACCTGGTCTGTACCTGGTCTGTACCCGGTCTGTATCCGGTCTGTACCTGGTCTGTACCTGGTCTGTACCTGGTCTGTACCCGGTCTGTACCCGGTCTGTGAACTGTTACGGCCCCTACACACGGCGGCGTGCGTTGCCGCTTCAACGCTTCTGCCCATTCACTTTGAATGGGGTGACGTCACGATTCGCCGAACTGCATTGTGGGAGCAAAGCGTAGCTTCTTTCGAGGTGCTCGCTGCAAAAGTAGAGCAATGTTCTACTTTTGCCGCCTCGACGGAGGCGTCAGCCAATCAAATCCCTCGTATGTAAATCTGACAGTACAAGCAGTAGCCAATCAAACCGGGTGTATGTTGGGAGAGCCAGACCGCAGTTATTTCCCATATGTCAACAAAAGGAGGAGAAAATGATCGTGGCGGTAGGGAATCACCCGGTACTCTATGACCAGTCCCTCTTTACATACAGGGATTCCCCGGAGGAGCCAGGCATGGGGGGAGGTGGCAGAGGCAGTGGGGGAAACTGGTAGGTCTTCGCTTGTTTGGGGAGTTTATATCCAGTGCACTTCGTTTGAATGGACAGCTAGCAGGCATAGACAGTATATTTAGCCAGCATGGATGTAGCATGAATGCTTTCCTTTGTATGTCCGGGGCGGGACATTCATGTGATTGGTTGTTGGTCGGGCTGCTCGCGTTGATTCCCCAAGCTCAAGACACGCCCACCGCCAAGCGGCAACGCACGCCGCCGTGTGTAGGGGCCGTTAGCGCCGGTGTTCCGCAGCCCACTGCACCTCGCGGGAGTGCACCACAGCGTAAAGCACTCACAGACATTTCAATGTTTCGTACGGCAAAGTTAGCTTTGGAAACGATATCATCTCCTTTTTGGCGGGCATGCATAACACCGGAGCCTCGCTGCGGGGAAGCTTTGGCGCTGTTCTGTCAGAATGACTGCTTTCAGATTTTTCAGTCATTGTTATAAAAAAAAAAACGGTCATAGACGGAAAATATTCGGTTAACACGACCTCTGGTTTGAGAGTGAGAAAGAAAACCCTCGGAGGTAAAGAGAGACATCCAGAGCCTCGTCGTGAGATGGGGAACAGAAACTATTTAACAACAAGATTCTCTCTTAACGCTGTCCTGTGCTTTAAAGACATGTTGGGACATGTATTTGAAAGAGAATGATTAAAAATGGGGTTGTGGGGATTAAGCGGTCAGTTATACCGTTGATAAAATGGACTTTATTTATCCTCATGGGGAAATTCAGGAGTCTCAGCTTTTTCCCGAGAAAAGAAAGAGAAAGAAACCGCAGAGTCTCGGGGTGACGGAGAGTTGGTTAAAGCGTAAAGAGACGCATTCAGAGCCCCTTTCTTCCCCAGAGAAGGCCTAAGACTGGGGTCAGACACACACTCCGACCTCTGACCCCCTGCTCCACGTCTCCTCGTAATTACCTTTGCACATCAAACCCCCCAAAGACAATGCAACAATTTGTCTTTTCAATTGTCTGTCAGTCACTCTCTCAGAGGCCCTTTCAGTGGGCGTGTATGGTTTCTCTTTCCATTTGTGTTTATTTATGTATCCAGCTTGGAGAGGTGGGGGTAGTCTGGCCCCTGAGAAACAGGGAGTCTTTGTTTGGGTTGGTTTCACATGGATATACCCCTCCTCCTCTCGGGCAGACCCCATGGATTTGTTTGGGGGCTGGAGGGTGGCTGATCTCAGGGTCATTGTACATGGCATTTCCATAGCCATTCACCAATCAATGAGGCTTTCCTCCTGCCCCGGGACACTGAGGGGCTTCTCAGCGGCCGCCTGGAGGGACACACCGTCTCAGAGGGTCCCCCCGGCAGCTTCACTTCTCTTTACCTGCCCTAAAAACACACTGCACTTCACCCAAGAGAAGCTTTCCCACACGCATTGATTGATTTCAGCAGAAAAGTCTTATTGCGCCATCTGGTTTGTGTTTCATATCCTGTACAGTTTGTTTTGACTTTCAACTTTCTGTTTTTAATATCTTCATGAAACAGAGCTTATCCTTCGTATACCAACATTCTTTATTCACCTGCTCTGCAAACACCAAGCCGCCCACTGGACTCACAGTCATGTCATCTGGCAATCTATTTCTTTATACAAGTATTATTACATCATGTATTTATGTCAACAAGGACCATGGCATGCATACAAATACATCCATCTGAACGCATTGATCCTCACTGAATACACTGTGTTCAGTGTATGTATTCTTATTTATACATTTTACATCTACTTACCTTTATTTGTATCATTTATGTTGTACAGACTGCCGATAGATGTGTTTATACCTGACTGTTTGCACTCTCCTGGTTTCGTTACACTCGTTACAAAGGGAAGAGTTGAATGATGACAGGCCTTGGGTACGTGGACACACCGGAAACATCTCCATCACACAGACCATTACAAAACATGGTTTAAGTACAGGTCAATACAATGATACATAGTATAGTCAACATATAATTAAAAGTTCTTGTACATATTCGGAGGTTGCGGCTCAGTGGTTAGTGCGCTGAATTTCGGATCACGAGGGCTGGAGGTCACCGAGTGTGAGAAGGTAGTGATCGTACATTTTGCCATTCTTATACATTCAAAATAATCATTTGGGTTCAACATGTAAGAAGTAGAAAGTACAGGTATTTGTGTTCAACATGTGAGAAGTAGAAAGTACAGGTATTTGGGTTCAACATGTAAGGAGTAGAAAGTACAGGTATTTGAGTTCAACATGTGAGAAGTAGAAAGTACAGGTATTTGGGTTCAACATGTAAGAAGTAGAAAGTACAGGTATTTTGTGTTCAACATGTAAGAAGTAGAAAGTACAGGTATTTGTGTTCAACATGTAAGAAGTAGAAAGTACAGGTATTTGTGTTCAACATGTAAGAAGTAGAAAGTACAGGTATTTGTGTTCAACATGTAAGAAGTAGAAAGTACAGGTATTTGTGTTCAACATGTAAGAAGTAGAAAGTACAGGTATTTGTGTTCAACATGAGAGAAGTAGAAAGTACAGGTATTTGAGTTCAACATGAGAGAAGTAGAAAGTACAGGTATTTGAGTTCAACATGTAAGGAGTAGAAAGTTCAGGTATTTGAGTTCAACATGTGAGAAGTAGAAAGTTCAGGTATTTGTGTTCAACATGTAAGAAGTAGAAAGTACAGGTATTTGTGTTCAACATGTAAGAAGTAGAAAGTACAGGTATTTGTGTTCAACATGAGAGAAGTAGAAAGTACAGGTATTTGGGTTCAACATGTAAGGAGTAGAAAGTTCAGGTATTTGTGTTCAACATGTAAGAAGTAGAAAGTACAGGTATTTGTGTTCAACATGTAAGAAGTAGAAAGTACAGGTATTTGAGTTCAACATGTGAGAAGTAGAAAGTACAGGTATTTGTGTTCAACATGTGAGAAGTAGAAAGTACAGGTATTTGAGTTCAACATGTGAGAAGTAGAAAGTACAGGTATTTGAGTTCAACATGTAAGAAGTAGAAAGTACAGGTATTTGTGTTCAACATGTAAGAAGTAGAAAGTACAGGTATTTGTGTTCAACATGTAAGAAGTAGAAAGTACAGGTATTTGAGTTCAACATGTAAGAAGTAGAAAGTACAGGTATTTGGGTTCAACATGTAGAGAAGTAGAAAGTACAGGTATTTGAGTTCAACATGTAAGAAGTAGAAAGTACAGGTATTTGGGTTCAACATGTAAGAAGTAGAAAGTACAGGTATTTGGGTTCAACATGTGAGAAGTAGAAAGTACAGGTATTTGTGTTCAACATGTGAGAAGTAGAAAGTACAGGTATTTGAGTTCAACATGAGAGAAGTAGAAAGTACAGGTATTTGAGTTCAACATGTAAGAAGTAGAAAGTACAGGTATTTGAGTTCAACATGTAAGAAGTAGAAAGTACAGGTATTTGAGTTCAACATGTGAGAAGTAGAAAGTACAGGTATTTGTGTTCAACATGAGAGAAGTAGAAAGTACAGGTATTTGAGTTCAACATGAGAGAAGTAGAAAGTACAGGTATTTGAGTTCAACATGTAAGAAGTAGAAAGTACAGGTATTTGAGTTCAACATGTAAGAAGTAGAAAGTACAGGTATTTGGGTTCAACATGTGAGAAGTAGAAAGTACAGGTATTTGAGTTCAACATGAGAGAAGTAGAAAGTACAGGTATTTGAGTTCAACATGTAAGAAGTAGAAAGTACAGGTATTTGAGTTCAACATGTAAGAAGTAGAAAGTACAGGTATTTGAGTTCAACATGTGAGAAGTAGAAAGTACAGGTATTTGTGTTCAACATGTGAGAAGTAGAAAGTACAGGTATTTGAGTTCAACATGAGAGAAGTAGAAAGTACAGGTATTTGAGTTCAACATGTAAGAAGTAGAAAGTACAGGTATTTGAGTTCAACATGTAAGAAGTAGAAAGTACAGGTATTTGAGTTCAACATGTAGAGAAGTAGAAAGTACAGGTATTTGTGTTCAACATGAGAGAAGTAGAAAGTACAGGTATTTGAGTTCAACATGAGAGAAGTAGAAAGTACAGGTATTTGAGTTCAACATGTAAGAAGTAGAAAGTACAGGTATTTGAGTTCAACATGTAAGAAGTAGAAAGTACAGGTATTTGGTTCAACATGTGAGAAGTAGAAAGTACAGGTATTTGGAGTTCAACATGTAAGAAGTAGAAAGTACAGGTATTTGAGTTCAACATGTAAGAAGTAGAAAGTACAGGTATTTGAGTTCAACATGTAAGAAGTAGAAAGTACAGGTATTTGGGTTCAACATGTAAGAAGTAGAAAGTACAGGTATTTGTGTTCAACATGAGAGAAGTAGAAAGTACAGGTATTTGAGTTCAACATGTAGAGAAGTAGAAAGTACAGGTATTTGAGTTCAACATGTAAGAAGTAGAAAGTACAGGTATTTGAGTTCAACATGTAAGAAGTAGAAAGTACAGGTATTTGAGTTCAACATGTGAGAAGTAGAAAGTACAGGTATTTGTGTTCAACATGTAGAGAAGTAGAAAGTACAGGTATTTGAGTTCAACATGTAAGAAGTAGAAAGTACAGGTATTTGAGTTCAACATGTAAGAAGTAGAAAGTACAGGTATTTGAGTTCAACATGTAAGAAGTAGAAAGTACAGGTATTTGAGTTCAACATGTGAGAAGTAGAAGTACAGGTATTTGAGTTCAACATGTAGAGAAGTAGAAAGTACAGGTATTTGGTTCAACATGTAAGAAGTAGAAAGTACAGGTATTTGTGTTCAACATGTAAGAAGTAGAAAGTACAGGTATTTGGGTTCAACATGTAAGAAGTAGAAAGTACAGGTATTTGTGTTCAACATGAGAGAAGTAGAAAGTACAGGTATTTGAGTTCAACATGTAAGAAGTAGAAAGTACAGGTATTTGAGTTCAACATGTAAGAAGTAGAAAGTACAGGTATTTGAGTTCAACATGTGAGAAGTAGAAAGTACAGGTATTTGAGTTCAACATGTAAGAAGTAGAAAGTACAGGTATTTGAGTTCAACATGTGAGAAGTAGAAAGTACAGGTATTTGGGTTCAACATGTAAGAAGTAGAAAGTACAGGTATTTGAGTTCAACATGTAGAGAAGTAGAAAGTACAGGTATTTGGGTTCAACATGTGAAGAAGTAGAAAGTACAGGTATTTGAGTTCAACATGTAAGAAGTAGAAAGTACAGGTATTTGAGTTCAACATGTAAGAAGTAGAAAGTACAGGTATTTGGGTTCAACATGTGAGAAGTAGAAAGTACAGGTATTTTAGTTCAACATGTAAGAAGTAGAAAGTACAGGTATTTGAGTTCAACATGTAAGAAGTAGAAAGTACAGGTATTTGGGTTCAACATGTAAGAAGTAGAAAGTACAGGTATTTGTGTTCAACATGTGAGAAGTATAAAGTACAGGTATTTGAGTTCAACATGTGAGAAGTAGAAAGTACATGTATTTGAGTTCAACATGTAAGAAGTAGGAAAGTACAGGTATTTGAGTTCAACATGTGAGAAGTAGAAAGTACAGGTATTTGAGTTCAACATGTAAGAAGTAGAAAGTACAGGTATTTGAGTTCAACATGTAAGAAGTAGAAAGTACAGGTATTTGAGTTCAACATGTAAGAAGTAGAAAGTTCAGGTATTTGGGTTCAACATGTAAGAAGTAGAAAGTACAGGTATTTGGGTTCAACATGTAAGAAGTAGAAAGTACAGGTATTTGGGTTCAACATGTAAGAAGTAGAAAGTACAGGTATTTGTGTTCAACATGTAAGAAGTAGAAAGTACAGGTATTTGAGTTCAACATGTAAGAAGTAGAAAGTACAGGTATTTGTGTTCAACTTGTAAGAAGTAGAAAGTACAGGTATTTGTGTTCAACTTGTAAGAAGTAGAAAGTACAGGTATTTGGGTTCAACATGTAAGAAGTAAAAGTCGTCAGAAAAGTAAGTAGTGGAGTAAAGTACTGATACCAGAAACATGTACTTCAGTACAGTAACGAAGTATTTGTACTTCCCACCTCTGGAAATAACACATGTAAGTACAGATGTATATACATTTAGACACAGCAGGGTCTTTCTCAGTACCGTATTGTTTGGTAATCACAGCATTAAATGATATAAAACGTACCCCTCCCTCTCACGGGACAAGACGATATAATGAAAGCCAGAGGAGCGGGAAGATGATTTAATCTCGGACCATGTGATGTCAGGCGGTTTCTGAGGGATAAACACGATCGGTCTTCTGGACAGGTTAGTTTGCACAACTCGCTCATTGTGACTGTCTATCGTGTTTCTTACGAAGCTCATAATTACGGCAGTGTTGGGGGGAGAGCTGCGGCGAGCTCTGATCACTTTGATTTGGGGTGCGAGTGGTCGACGTCGGTATGAGTAGAAACAGAGCAGCGAGACGTCCAAACAACACAATGCGATTAATCTCCCGTGGTATTTAAGATTAGGCAACACGTATCGTTTACTGCTCTCAGTCCGTCACGTGGAGGGGACAGGAGTAACGCATGAGTGGTTACAGTTTAGGGGAATTTAGGGTAAACAATGGCCAAGAGAAGTCTTACTTCCACAAACAGAGAGCTGGCGGCCACATAATCCCATTAGTTGATTTAGACCCAAACAGCAGACCATGACGACTGGAGACAAAAATCAAGATGTATTTTGGGAGATTTGGGAACAGAAACTTTAATTATGTAACACCAAGAGTCTCTGTTAAGGATGTTCTGTGCTTTAGAGACATTTGTTGGGACATTTATCAGAACAAATAGATTAGAAATGGGATCTGGGTTATTCAGCAGTCAGAATTAACCAGAGGTGGCAAAAGTACACACATCCTTTACTCAGGTAGAAGTACACACATCCTTTACTCAGGTAGAAGTACACACATCCTTTACTCAAGTAAAAGTACACACATCCTTTACTCAGGTAGAAGTACACACATCTTTTACTCAAGTAGAAGTACACACATGCTTTACTCAAGTAGAAGTACACACATCCTTTACTCAAGTAGAAGTACACACATCTTTTACTCAGGTAGAAGTACACATCCTTTACTCAGGTAGAAGTACACATCCTTTACTCAGGTAGAAATACACATCCTTTACTTGGGTAGAAGTACACACATCCTTTACTCAAGTAGAAGTACACACATCCTTTACTCAGGTAGAAGTACACACATCCTTACTCAAGTAGAAGTACACACATCCTTTACTCAAGTAGAAGTACACACATCCTTTACTCAAGTAGAAGTACACACATCCTTTACTCAAGTAGAAGTACACACATCCTTTACTCAAGTAGAAGTACACACATCCTTTACTCAAGTAGAAGTACACACATCTTTTACTCAGGTAGAAGTACACATCCTTTACTCAGGTAGAAGTACACATCCTTTACTCAGGTAGAGGTACACACATCCTTTACTCAAGTAGAAGTACACACATCCTTTACTCAGGTAGAAGTACACATCCTTTACTCAAGTAAAAGTACACACATCTTTTACTCAAGTAGAAGTACACACATCCTTTACTCAAGTAGAAGTACACACATCCTTTACTCGGGTAGAAGTACACATCCTTTACTCAAGTAAAAGTACACACATCTTTTACTCAGGTAGAAGTACACACATCCTTCACTCAGGTAGAAGTACACACATCCTTTACTCAAGTAGAAGTACACACATCCTTCACTCAGGTAGAAGTACACACATCCTTTACTCAAGTAGAAGTACACACATCCTTTACTCAAGTAGAAATACACACATCCTTTACTCAGGTAGAAGTAGACACATCCTTTACTCAGGTAGAAGTACACACATCCTTTACTCAAGTAGAAGTACACACATCCTTTACTCAAGTAGAAGTACACACATCCTTTACTCAAGTAGAAGTACACACATCCTTTACTCAAGTAGAAGTACACACATCCTTTACTCAAGTAGAAGTACACACATCCTGTACTCAAGTAGAAGTACACACATCCTTTACTCAAGTAGAAGTACACACATCCTTTACTCAAGTAGAAGTACACACATCCTTTACTCAAGTAGAAGTACACACATCCTTTACTCAGGTAGAAGTACACACATCCTTTACTCAAGTAGAAGTACACACATCTTTTACTCAAGTAGAAGTACACACATCCTTTACTCAAGCAGAAGTACACACATCCTTTACTCAAGTAGAAGTACACACATCCTTTACTCAAGTAGAAGTACACACATCCTTTACTCAAGTAGAAGTACACACATCCTTCACTCAGGTAGAAGTACACACATGTTTTACTCAAGTAGAAGTACACACATCCTTTACTCAAGTAGAAGTACACACATCCTTCACTCAGGTAGAAGTACACACATCCTTTACTCAAGTAGAAGTACACACATCTTTTACTCAAGTAGAAGTACAGATACTCGTGTTTAAAATACTCTGGTAAAAGTAGAAGTACTGACTAAACTTCTTTACTCAAGTTAAAGTAAAGAAGTATGGGCTTTGAAATGTACTTAAGTAAAAAGTACCCATAACAACGAATAGAAATACATTGCTTTTAAAATCGTTCTGTGTGACACGAAAAAAATGGCGAAACCGTGTTGAACACGAATCAATGCGATACCAAGAATCCCTGCCTTTTCTAAACCAAATGGGGAGTGTCGGACACGGACTATCTTCTGTTGCGTGCTAAATGCGTGAAAGAGAAACCCCCGAACATGTTCGTAGAGACATGACGTTAAGCTAGATATACACGTACTGCACTTTCATCCAAATGCAACTAACCATGAGGCGTTAGCTTTGAGCTGCAGCGTTAGCTTTGAGCTGCAGCGTTAGCTTTGAGCTGCAGCGTTAGCTTTGAGCTGCAGCGTTAGCATCACGAAGGTCAAACTATTAAAAGTGCTTTTTAATGGCAAGCGAAAGTGGAATCAGGGTGTTCAGGTCTAAGATGGTCGACGTGTAGACTTTCTGCTGCCCTGAAATCAATGGAGAGCTTGTTTAAAAAATGTTGGAGCGAGGATAGCAAACAATACACAGAAGGGTAAACAGTGAGAGACCGTTCAGCGCAGGACAGTAAGGCTGGACTAAACCAGAGAAGATGTGGGAGGTTTTGTATTTCCAAACTTATTTTTAGTGCCAAATAAAAGCTATTGCCTTTCCTCCAGTTTACTAAACATGCGAAGAACTCCCACACGTCTTGTGACCTGCTGGAGGGAGCGCCAGGACATCTGAACTGAAAGTGGAAGAGACGGAGCGAGCAGGACATCTGTGCTGCCGAGCAGACGTTTAGAGAATCAAGCTTTTCACTAGAGTCTGCTTTCAATCAGCAACACATCTCTTCTCTAAAGGACTCTGCCAAGCTTCTCGTTTCACTACATCTGCTTTGAGAGGATTCCTGCAGCATGTTTGTGTACTCTGGAAACTTCAAATGCAATATTGATATCGTTAGCATGTGATCAAAACAAATACTCTCATCCAAATGAATGTAAGCAGTTTGAAGTCGTATAAAGAGTTCTCTCCTGCTGGTGTTCAGGTGTATATCAGTATGTAGTGTCTCTACTTTAAAGAGTCCTCTCCTGCTGATGTTCAGGTGTATATCAGTATGTAGTGTCTCTACTTTAAAGAGTCCTCTCCTGCTGATGTTCAGGTGTATATCAGTATGTAGTGTCTCTACTTTAAAGAGTCCTCTCCTGCTGATGTTCAGGTGTATATCAGTATGTAGTGTCTCTACTTTAAAGAGTCCTCTCTGCTGGTGTTCAGGTGTATATCAGTATGTAGTGTCTCTACTTTAAAGAGTCCTCTCCTGCTGATGTTCAGGTGTATATCAGTATGTAGTGTCTCTACTTTAAAGAGTCCTCTCCTGCTGATGTTCAGGTGTATATCAGTATGTAGTGTCTCTACTTTAAAGAGTCCTCTCCTGCTGATGTTCAGGTGTATATCAGTATGTAGTGTCTCTACTTTAAAGAGTCCTCTCCTGCTGATGTTCAGGTGTATATCAGTATGTAGTGTCTCTACTTTAAAGAGTCCTCTCCTGCTGATGTTCAGGTGTATATCAGTATGTAGTGTCTCTACTTTAAAGAGTCCTCTCCTGCTGATGTTCAGGTGTATCTCAGTATGTAGTGTCTCTACTTTAAAGAGTCCTCTCCTGCTGATGTTCAGGTTTATATCAGTATGTGGTGTCTCTACTTTAAAGAGTCCTCTCCTGATGATGTTCAGGTGTATATCAGCATGTAGTGTCTCTACTTTAAAGAGTCCTCTCCTGCTGATGTTCAGGTGTATATCAGTATGTAGTGTTTCTACTTTAAAGAGTCCTCTCCTGCTGATGTTCAGGTGTATATCAGTATGTAGTGTCTCTACTTTAAAGAGTCCTCTCCTGCTGATGTTCAGGTGTATATCAGTATGTAGTGTCTCTACTTTAAAGAGTCCTCTCCTGCTGATGTTCAGGTGTATATCAGTATGTAGTGTCTCTACTTTTAAAGAGTCCTCTCCTGCTGATGTTCAGGTGTATATCAGTATGTAGTGTCTCTACTTTAAATAGTCCTCTCCTGCTGATGTTCAGGTGTATATCAGTATGTAGTGTCTCTACTTTAAAGAGTCCTCTCCTGCTGATGTTCAGGTGTATATCAGTATGTAGTGTCTCTACTTTAAAGAGTCCTCTCCTGATGATGTTCAGGTGTATATCAGCATGTAGTGTCTCTACTTTAAAGAGTCCTCTCCTGCTGATGTTCAGGTGTATATCAGTATGCAGTGTCTCTACTTTAAAGAGTCCTCTCCTGCTGATGTTCAGGTGTATATCAGTATGTAGTGTCTCTACTTTAAAGAGTCCTCTCCTGCTGATGTTCAGGTGTATCTCAGTATGTAGTGTCTCTACTTTAAAGAGTCCTCTCCTGCTGATGTTCAGGTGTATATCAGTATGTAGTGTCTCTACTTTAAAGAGTCCTCTCCTGATGATGTTCAGGTGTATATCAGCATGTAGTGTCTCTACCTTTAAAGAGTCCTCTCCTGCTGATGTTCAGGTGTATATCAGTATGTAGTGTCTCTACTTTAAAGATTCCTCTCCTGCTGATGTTCAGGTGTATATCAGTGTGTAGTGTCTCTACTTTAAAGAGTCCTCTCCTGCTGATGTTCAGGTGTATATCAGTATGTAGTGTCTCTACTTTAAAGAGTCCTCTCCTGCTGATGTTCAGGTGTATATCAGTATGTAGTGTCTCTACTTTAAAGAGTCCTCTCCTGCTGATGTTCAGGTGTATCTCAGTATGTAGTGTCTCTACTTTAAAGAGTCCTCTCCTGCTGATGTTCAGGTGTATATCAGTATGTAGTGTCTCTACTTTAAAGAGTCCTCTCCTGCTGATGTTCAGGTGTATATCAGTATGTAGTGTCTCTACTTTAAAGAGTCCTCTCCAACAGCACCAGAGTTGAAATGAAACACCAAAAACGTTATTATTGAAACGCCTCAGTTTCTGCCTCCTTTAAATGTCAGATATTGCTGCTCGTGAAAGTCGGACATTTGGGTCCATACGTCTCAAACACAACGCCATAAAAGCGTCTGTGTTTAGAGCTGTGATTATTGCCTCTCCAGTTGCTGCATGAAATATGAGGTCATGTGACCCCCCGCCAGTCAAAACATGGCCCACTTTAAGGGGAACCCACTTCCTGTCGTGATGAATAGGCAGCTTATTCAAGTCTGCGACGTGTTTTCACCGCAACATAGGATTAGAATAACGTTGGACTCCAGAAACAAAGTGTATAATATTCATGTTAATTATATATACATGTGTTGTCCTTCCTTTATGGCGCTTTCTAACTCGTCTTCATTCGGTAAGTGTGACTTTCTTTCTCAGTGTCATGCGGACATGTGCCAGATCACTGTGGTTCCTGCAGGCGTCCAACAGAGGTCACTGAAGGGCACAGACACCTCTTTAACGTAACGCAGTCAAATAAACAGAAACAGCTTCTCGGTCTGATGCTTCTTTTTCCTCTTGGCTGTCGCTGTGTGCTCACAGGAAGCAGCTCAGAGGCCGCAGAGTTCATTAAAGGATCAAAACTGTTGGGGAGATCCTGAATGTCCTCCTCCAACATGAGAGTAGCATGCTAACAAGGTACCAACTGTAGCTGTGTTCATGACAGGATGTGTGATGACCCAGAAGAGCATCAGGACTGTTTGAGGCAGATGATAGCTATGTGATTAGGCTGACCAGATCCCAACAAACCAAATGTGGGACAAGGAGTATGGTTGTGTGGGACAATGTGGGACAATGTGGGACACCCTCTCAACAGCACCCCCCAACCCCCGGAAAAAAAAACGTAACAAATATATAACAACAGAGCAGAAAGTGAAGTCAAAATGCAGTTTTTTAATAAAGAAAAGTAAACTAAGGCTAACCAAGGCAGCAGGCATTATTCACTTCAAGTGTTTAGAAATGCATCTTCTTAATTCAACTAGTCAGTATTACCTGTACAAGTAGGCACAACATAAATTAATAGATAAAATAAAACCAACACTGGCCAGGAGGGAACAGAAACATAATAATACATACAATAAAATAGCTTTCAGTTGTGTCCATCACAGCAACAGCAGGTGGGCCTTCTGTCACCTAGAACCACTGGTGTCTTTGACTCTGTCAAACAACTCTCCACAGAGGCAGGGGCAAGCACATCTGTTATTATGGACGCTGCTTTTGTACGACCACATGACATTTTCTTTACTATCTCAGAGTCTGGAAACATGGTCGGCGCTAGCTTGTTACCAGTCATGTGACCGGTATGAATGGGAGTGTTGCACTGTGTGGTAAACACTGGTTATTTCTGCTGCTGTCACCTTGTCTGAGTGGCCATCATGTTTTGGTTTGAGCAGGAATGTCTCCATAGAGTGGGATGTCTCTTTTTGAGCGACACGTTTCTTGTGAGAATCGCATTCTCTGTGTCTTTTGATGTCGTATTCACCGCCATGTGAAATTTAAAAATTACTCTTGCAAAGATTGCAAAAAACTCTCTGAGAGTCGCCCTGCACTGGCTTCACCCACGGGTAAGTGTCTTCCCAGTCTTTGTTGTATGTGCATCTTCTTTTCTTCTTAGCTGTAGTTTCAGTTTCCTCCATTTTCCATAACCTGCTGCGTCGCCTGCGTTCGTTGTTGTTGTTTGGCGGGGTGGGGGGGGGGTGTGTGAGTGAGTTACTCTCATTGGTTAACACTTGACCAGCACCCGCCGTGTGTTACAGTTTGATTGACAGCAAACACAGCCCCTGATGATAGCCTTCCCTGCTTTCTCAACAGCCATTGGATGAATCTGATTTTAAAGAAAAGCGTTTTAGCCAATCAAAATGAAATATGCGGGACATCGTCTCAATTTGCGGGACGCACCAAAAGTCGTGAAAATGCTGTGCAGTCCCGCGCAAAGCGGGACATCTGGTCACCCTATATGTGATGAACATGATGACTCAGCCTCTATGGAGAGAGACATCAAGCATGCTCATTTCTGACCTGGAGCTAATCTGAAGTAAACATTGAATACTGCTTTCTAGTCCTCCATCTTGTGACTGTGTGACTCCCTCTCTTGGATATCAGCATGTGAAGGACACTGTTCAGGAACTAGTTGATGCTCTGTATGTGATGACTACTTCCATTCTGGAGAGGATCACAGATACATGGATCCTGAGGTTGAAGCTCAAGCCGGGGACCAGGGATTATTAAAAGTCCGTTTTTTGAGATTTTTGAGAAAGTCTGATTTTTGAGAAAGTCCGATTTTTGTAGAAAAAAAGTCAGATTTTTGAGAAAAAATCTGATTTTTGAGAAAAAGTCAGATTTTTGAGAAAAAGTCAGATAATTCAGCCTCTATGGAGATAGACATATGACAAGCATGCTCACACCAGATACTGCCTGGTTTTCGGACCCCCCCAGACCCCCCCAAAAAAGCAAAAACTGCACGTTTCAGAGTGGCCTTTTATTATGGCCAGCCTAAGGCACACCTGTGCAATAATCATGCTGTCCAATCAGCATCTTGATATGCCACACCGGTGAGGTGGGATGGATTATCTCGGCTCACTATCACAGATTCTTTCAGATTTGTGAACAATATTTGAGAGAAATGGTTTTTTTGTGTTTATAGAAAATGTTTTAGATCTTTGAGTTCATCTCATGAAAAATGGGAGCAAAAACAAAAGTGTTGCGTTTATATTTTTGTTCAGTGTATGACAAGCATGCTAATTTCTGACGTGGAGCTAATCTGAAGTAAACATTGAATACTGCTTTCTGTTCCTCCATCTTGTGACTGTGTGACTCCCTCTCTTGGATCTCAGCATGTGAAGGACACTGCTCAGGAACTAGTCTCTGTATGTGATGACTCCTTCCACTCTGGAGAGGATCACAGATACATGGATCCTGAGGTTGAACCTCTAGCCGGGGACGAATGATAATTTTCTAAAGAAAACATTTCGAACCGTAGATATAACTCTCTGTCAAGGACATGGACTCTGAATCTCAGTTTGAGAGCAACCAGCCTGTGTCTGGATGAACTGAGTAAACCTCGGTCAGGGAAACAGGGAGTGGATCTCTTCAAAATGAGCAGTGGGAAATATTCTTTTTCCTTCAGGAGTGTTCAGGGGGGTCTTCATCCAACGGTTTCTGTAATAAAGGAAGGAGTGCAGAATACAAATCGATTCTTAGAATGTGTTTATTCGTACATGAATTAGAGTCCAATGCCATTACAACATTTTGAGAAATAAGTAACCCTTCTTTCGCAAAATGAAATTTACTCAAGACCTCCGACAGCAGCACTTCTGCCTTTAGCTTAGCGGTGGTGACGTGAAGTCATGTGACCGTGCTGTAGTTCCTCTATAGCCCAACATTAGCCACCTTTAGCTTAGCGGTGGTGACGTGAAGTCATGTGACCGTGCTGTAGTTCCTTTATAGCCCAACATTAGCCGCCTTTAGCTTAGCGGTGGTGATGTGAAGTCATGTGACCGTGCTGTAGTTCCTTTATAGCCCAACATTAGCCGCCTTTAGCTTAGCGGTGGTGACGTGAGGTCATGTGACCGTGCTGTAGTTCCTTTATAGCCCAACATTAGCCGCCTTTAGCTTAGCGGTGGTGACGTGAAGTCATGTGACCGTGCTGTAATTCCTTTATAGCCCAACATTAGCCTCCTTTAGCTTAGTGGTGGTGACGTGAAGTCATGTGACCGTGCTGTAGTTCCTTTATAGCCCAACATTAGCCTCCTTTAGCTTAGTGGTGGTGACGTGAAGTCATGTGACCGTGCTGTAGTTCCTTTATAGCCCAACATTAGCCTCCTTTAGCTTAGCGGTGGTGACGTGGAGTTATGTGACCGTGCTGTAGTTCCTTTATAGCCCAACATTAGCCTCCTTTAGCTTAGCGGTGGTGACGTGAAGTCATGCGACCGTGCAGTAGTTCCTTTATAGCCCGACATTAGCCGCCTTTAGCTTAGCGGTGGTGACGTGAAGTCATGTGACCGTGCTGTAGTTCCTTTATAGCCCAACATTAGCCGCCTTTAGCTTAGCGGTGGTGACGTGAAGTCATGTGACCGTGCAGTAGTTCCTTTATAGCCCAACATTAGCCTCCTTTAGCTTAGCGGTGGTGACTTGAAGTCATGTGACCGTGCAGTAGTTCCTTTATAGCCCAACATTAGCCTCCTTTAGCTTAGCGGTGGTGACGTGAAGTCATGTGACCGTGCTGTAGTTGCTTTATAGTCCAACATTAGCCTCCTTTAGCTTAGCGGTGGAGACGTGAAGTCATGTGACCGTGCTGTAGTTCCTTTATAGCCCAACATTAGCCTCCTTTAGCTTAGCGGTGGTGACTTGAAGTCATGTGACCGTGCTGTAGTTCCTTTAGAGCCCAACATTAGCCTCCTTTAGCTTAGCGGTGGTGATGTGAAGTCATGTGATCGTGCTATAGTTCCTTTATAGCCCAACATTAGCCTCCTTTAGCTTAGTGGTGGTGATGTGAAGTCATGTGACCGTGCTATAGTTCCTTTATAGCCCAACATTAGCCACCTTTAGCTTAGCGGTGGTGTCGTGAAGTCATGTGACCGTGCTGTAGTTCCTTTATAGCCCAACATTAGCCGCCTTTAGCTTAGCGGTGGTGACGTGAAGTCATGTGACCGTGCTGTAGTTCCTTTATAGCCCAACATTAGCCGCCTTTAGCTTAGCGGTGGTGACGTGAAGTCATGTGACCGTGCTGTAGTTCCTTTATAGTCCAACATTAGCCTCCTTTAGCTTAGCGGTGGCAACGTGAAGTCATGTGACCGTGCTGTAGTTCCTTTATAGCCCAACATTAGCCACCTTTAGCTTAGCGGTGGCAACGTGAAGTCATGTGACCGTGCTGTAGTTCCTTTACAGCCCAACATTAGCTTTTTACTTCAGAAATCATAAAGTGGTGTTAGTATGTGGAGATTATCCTGCCGAACTAAACGTGTAAGTATCATAAACGTTTGTTTGACACAGATTATTTTCTGCAATAATCCAGAATCACAAGGAGACATCCCATTGGACCAGGGAGATGCAGCCTTCAGGGTCCAACACAGAAACACATCATCCCTTCACCTCTCTGTTGATATGACTATAGCTTCTTGGAGCAACTGTATAACAAAGTGCTAAGAGATTGTCACAGTGTTGAGCGTGACTAATGCTCTCAGCCAGCATCCCAAGGCTTTCAGGGAGCCATTAGTGAATGTGTTTAAATGCAGAAATCCAAATATCACTGGCTTTAAATCCTCCCTCCTCTGAAGGCTGCTGTGGGAGAGACCACTAATGAGCACCATTCGTTTACATCATGCTGCTTTACAGCCCCGGACAATAGTTTAACTGAAGGGCTCTCTAATGGAATCACTAAACGTCCCCCTGAGATCCCCATCAGTCTGCTGTCATTACAGAGGCAACTCACTAAACACCACTCTGACGGGGGTCATTACGGGGGAAGTACTCGGATCCTCTCCTGACGTTAAATCACTTAAAACACACCGTAAAAAATACTGTGTTACGAGAAGAAGTCCCACATTAACTGTTTTTTCCCCTGTAGTTCGTTCTAAAGGTTTTTGTGCATGTAAATGGTCGGCAAAGGATAAAATCCCTGTTTCTATAGTGATACGACATACTGATATCCACCTGAACATCAGCAGGAGAGGACTCTTTAAAGTAGATACACTACATACTGATATCCACCTGAACATCAGCAGGAGAGGACTCTTTAAAGTAGAGACACTACATACTGATATACACCTGAACATCAGCAGGAGAGGACTCTTTAAAGTAGAGACACTACATACTGATATACACCTGAACATCAGCTGGGGAGAGGACTCTTTAAAGTAGAGACACTACATACTGATATACACCTGAACATCAGCAGGAGAGGACTCTTTAAAGTAGAGACACTACATACTGATATACACCTGAACATCAGCTGGGGAGAGGACTCTTTAAAGTAGAGACACTACATACTGATATACACCTGAACATCAGCAGGAGAGGACTCTTTAAAGTAGAGACACTACATACTGATATACACCTGAACATCAGCTGGGGAGAGGACTCTTTAAAGTAGAGACACTACATACTGATATACACCTGAACATCAGCAGGAGAGGACTCTTTAAAGTAGAGACACTACATACTGATATACACCTGAACACCAGCAGGAGAGGACTCTTTAAAGTAGAGACACTACATACTGATATACACCTGACCATCAGCAGGAGAGGACTCTTTAAAGTAGAGACACTACATACTGATATACACCTGAACATCAGCAGGAGAGGACTCTTTAAAGTAGAGACACTACATACTGATATACACCTGAACATCAGCAGGAGAGGACTCTTTAAAGTAGAGACACTACACACTGATATACACCTGAACATCAGCAGGAGAGGACTCTTTAAAGTAGAGACACTACATACTGATATACACCTGAACATCAGCAGGAGAGGACTCTTTAAAGTAGAGACACTACATACTGATATACACCTGAACATCAGCAGGAGAGGATTCTTTAAAGTAGAGACACTACATACTGATATATACCTGAACATCAGCAGGAGAGGACTCTTTAAAGTAGAGACACTACATACTGATATACACCTGAACATCAGCAGGAGAGGACTCTTTAAAGTAGAGACACTACATACTGATATACACCTGAACATCAGCAGGAGAGGACTCTTTAAAGTAGAGACACTACATACTGATATACACCTGAACATCAACAGGAGAGAACTCTTTAAAGTAGAGACACTACATACTGATATACACCTGAACATCAGCAGGAAAGGACTCTTTAAAGTAGAGACACAACATACTGATATACACCTGAACATCAGCAGGAGAGGACTCTTTAAAGTAGAGACACTACATACTGATATACACCTGAACATCAGCAGGAGAGGACTCTTTAAAGTAGAGACACTACATACTGATATACACCTGAACATCAACAGGAGAGAACTCTTTAAAGTAGAGACACTACATACTGATATACACCTGAACATCAGCAGGAGAGGACTCTTTAAAGTAGAGACACTACATACTGATATACACCTGAACATCAGCAGGAGAGGACTCTTTAAAGTAGAGACACTACATACTGATATACACCTGAACATCAGCAGGAGAGGACTCTTTAAAGTAGAGACACTACATACTGATATACACCTGAACATCAGCGGGAGAGGACTCTTTAAAGTAGAGACACTACATACTGATATACACCTGAACATCAGCGGGAGAGGACTCTTTAAAGTAGAGACACTACATACTGATATACACCTGAACATCAGCAGGAGAGGACTCTTTAAAGTAGAGACACTACATACTGATATACACATGAACATCAGCAGGAGAGGACTCTTTAAAGTAGAGACACTACACACTGATATACACCTGAACATCAGCAGGAGAGGACTCTTTAAAGTAGAGACGCTACATACTGATATACACCTGAACATTAGCAGGAGAGTACTCTTTAAAGTAGAGAAGCTACATACTGATATACACCTGAACATCAGCAGGAGAGGACTCTTTAAAGTAGAGACACTACATACTGATATACACCTGAACATCAGCAGGAGAGGACTCTTTAAAGTAGAGACACTACATACTGATATACACCTGAACATCAGCAGGAGAGGACTCTTTAAAGTAGAGACACTACATACTGATATACACCTGAACATCAGCAGGAGAGGACTCTTTAAAGTAGAGACACTACATGCTGATATACACCTGAACATCAGCAGGAGAGGACTCTTTAAAGCAGAGACACTACATACTGATATACACCTGAACATCAGCAGGAGAGGACTCTTTAAAGTAGAGACACTACATACTGATATACACCTGAACATCAGCAGGAGAGGACTCTTTAAAGTAGAGACACTACATACTGATCTACACCTGAACATCAGCAGGAGAGGACTCTTTAAAGTAGAGACACTACATACTGATATACACCTGAACATCAGCAGGAGAGGACTCTTTAAAGTAGAGACACTACATACTGATATACACCTGAACATCAGCAGGAGAGGACTCTTTAAAGTAGAGACACTACATACTGATATACACCTGAACATCATCAGGAGAGGACTCTTTAAAGTAGAGACACTACATACTGATATACACCTGAACATCAGCAGGAGAGGACTCTTTAAAGTAGAGACACTACATACTGATATACACCTGAACATCAGCAGGAGAGGACTCTTTAAAGTAGAGACACTACACACTGATATACACCTGAACATCAGCAGGAGAGGACTCTTTAAAGTAGAGACACTACACACTGATATACACCTGAACATCAGCAGGAGAGGACTCTTTAAAGTAGAGACACTACATACTGATATACACATGAACATCAGCAGGAGAGGACTCTTTAAAGTAGAGACACTACACACTGATATACACCTGAACATCAGCAGGAGAGGACTCTTTAAAGTAGAGACACTACATACTGATATACACCTGAACATCAGCAGGAGAGGACTCTTTAAAGTAGAGACACTACATACTGATATACACCTGAATATCAGCAGGAGAGGACTCTTTAAAGTAGAGACACTACACACTGATATACACCTGAAAATGTGTAGAATATGTCCTCTTTAAGACGTTTTATCGTGGCCCCTTTTCTCTAGCGTCAGATGGATTATCTCCTTTATGTCTCGTGCACTTTTAACCTGCTCGTGAATAAGTGAATCGAATCCTCTTGAGACGTGAACAAGTTTCCCTGCATCATGTTTTCTAACTATTCGCACTGTTTTAAGAGCACTTTAAATGCTGGCTGGCTGTCTTTAAAACCCTCTCATGGAGCTATTAAATAAATACATATTTTGTTGTGTGTTCTGTCTTTTCTCAAACTTCTTGTCTCCAGGCCGGGAGCGTTTTTGAAAGATGGATATTTTACTGGAATTGGCCAAACAACCACGGCCAGAAACCTCTCCTGAGAATCACACATCTTTCTTTGGTGGAACAGAAACAGAAACGTATGTTCTCGCATGCATTTAAAATTAAAATGCTA
The DNA here is from genome assembly GCF_902827115.2 of Pseudochaenichthys georgianus. NCBI lineage: Eukaryota > Metazoa > Chordata > Actinopteri > Perciformes > Channichthyidae > Pseudochaenichthys > Pseudochaenichthys georgianus. Next base: position 22,884 of record NW_027263263.1, read on the forward strand.
CATCTGAGTCTGATAGAGAGGTCGGGGCTTATTATGAAAGACAGTTCCAGTATCCGTGCATGCGAATACTTTGGACCACCACTGCTGTTTTATTTAGCTCCACTTCAACTTAAGTGCTCGACAATATTGTCCATAGATCCTCCTTAATGTTTGCACTCAGAATAAAGAAATAGACCAACTCCAAATGAATCTGTAATCATCTAACAGGTAAATATCTTCATCTAGAATAACAGACCATGACACCACGGCCCGTCCACACGGCAGCGCCGCGTGCTTCAACGGAGACGCTTTGCCGAACTGCATTGTGGTTCCGTCGCCTCGCTTTGCCTCCGTCGCTCGCTTCGAAAGTTGAGAAATGTTCAACTTCTCAAGCGTCGACGGAAGCGCCAGCCAATCAAATCATATGCCAGTACAAGCTCTAGCCAATCAAACCGCGTGCTTGTGTGTCCGGGGCGGGAGATTAATGCGATTGGTTGTTGGTTGCGCGGCAGACACGCCCACCGGCGAGCTTCAACGCGACGCTGCCGTGTGGACGCACCGTTATGTTTGCTCTCAGAATAAAGAAATAGACAAACTCCAACTGAATCTGTCATCATCATCTAACGCTAAGTCTGCCTTCTATCACCTCAGGAACATCTCCCGTCTACGACCATCGCTCTCTGATTCCGTGGCCGAGACCCTCAATCATGCATTCGTCTCCTCCCGGTTGGATTACTGCAACGGAGTCCTGTTCGGGGTTCCCAGTAAAGCCCCGGACAGGCTCCAGTATGTGCAGAACTCGGCTGCCAGGGTGCTCACTCACACCGAGCCCTGGCAGCACATCACCCCCACCCTGATCCACCTCCACTGGCTCCCAGTCAAGCACCGTATCACCTATGAACTCCTTCTTCTGACTTACACATCCCTCCATGCCCCCCAATACCTGTCTGACCTTCTCCGCTACCACTCCATCCCGGAAGCTAAGATCATCTGGACAGGATCTCCTCTCCACCCCCCGCACCAGGTTGCGGACTTTTGGTGACAGAGCCTTCAGTGTGGCACCCCCCACCCTCTGGATCTCTCCCCCCGAAATCCGCAGCGCCCCAACCCAAAGCCCTCAAAACGCACCTTTTCACCGAGGCTTTCCCCACTAGTTAGTTTCATAGGTTTATTTTTCCGCTACTCCCCCCCCACCCCCTTAACCTGTCTGCCTTTTTCCCCCTACTCCCCCCCCTACCCGACTTGTAAAGCGACCTTGGGTTTCCTGAAAGGCGCTATAAAAATATTATATATTAATATTATTATTATCATCTAACAGTAAATATCTTCATGAGATAACAAAAAAGACAATGAAACCCTTGCATAGAAAGATAACTTTATTATCAGAATTTCTTCTTAAGTTATGCTTAAAAAACATATATTATAGATAGATAGAATTGGGAGGGATGAAAGCCTCTTTAATGGTCTCACATGCAGAGCACACAGCACACACAGTGAAATGTGTCCTCTGCATTTAACCCATCCTAGTACCATTTCATTTCAAACCTTTATTTATGCAGGTGAATCCCATTGAGATCATTGTTGTCCGGTACCTTGCTCAATGGCAGCACGGTAGGGCAGGAGGTGAACTGGGTCCTCTCCTAGTAGCAGTCCACACTCCATATTTCGGTCTGGTCGGGGACTTGAACCGGCGACCCTACGGCTCACCCATGACTGAGCCACTTCCGGCTGTTTATAAAGATGTATATAGTATTTTACTTATTGTGCTTTGGGACATTCAAAGAGTAATCTGATATGATATTCATAATGAATACCAACAATGATTAGAAAATCTATTTGAAACGTCATGACTCGTGTGGGGGCAAATAGAATATAAATATTAAAATACTAATCATTTTAAAAACATAACAATAACAAAGAAAATACAAATAATACTAATAAAGAATATAATGATAATAAAAACATACTATACTATGATAATGATAATAAAATACATTAAAACAGTTTTTAAATAAAATAAAAATCATGATATTAATATTAATTCAATAATAATAATTTGTATTTTTACTTTCTTATTGTTCCCGTGTATATTCCATGTGCTATCTGTGTTCGTGTCTTATTCTGTTGCTGCTATGACAGCTGAGTTTCCCTACAGGCATCAATACAGTTCCATCTTATTTTAGCTTTTAATAATTTGTTATTTTTCGGTTATCTCTACAACCGGAACCTTCGTTATCGAACAAAGGTTCCCCTCCGGAGTGCTTATTTTGTAGCACATGCTAAAAGAGGCTAGCGGAAAACAAACACAACATAACCCTTGTTCATCATGGTAGAGGTAAGATAACGACCATTAATATTATATATTTTAGGTACAACACATGTGAGGGAACTGTTTCTTCCTAACGTGATGTATCGTGCGTGTTTCTGAGAGGTATTACTGGATGAAAAGAGACGACAAGTGGACTAGTTTGATCAAGCTAACAGGCTAAAGTAGGCCTGTGTATACAAATATGCTGGAAACTAGTTATATTGTTTATTAAATAGCGACATTGTGTTGTTTAATAACCTAGTGGTGTAAAGTACATTTACTCAAGTACTAGATCTACTTATACTCCTCTACAGTTCAGAGGTACATGTTGTACTTATACTCCACTACATGTATTTAATACCTTTAGTTACTTCACAGATGTGGATGAATGATGTGAAATATAATCAAGTGTTGAATCAGACTTTAGTTCCACCTGGAGTAAATCCACCAGCTACCCTGCAGTCTACAAAGTACTTCAGACTAGCTGCACCTTCACCAGCTACCCTGCAGTCTACAAAGTACTTCAGACTAGCTGCACCTTCACCAGCTACCCTGCAGTCTACAAAGTACTTCAGACTAGCTGCACCTTCACCAGCTACCCTGCAGTCTACAAAGTACTTCAGACTAGCTGCACCTTCACCAGCTACCCTGCAGTCTACAAAGTACTTCAGACTAGCTGCACCTTCACCAGCTACCCTGCAGTCTACAAAGTACTTCAGACTAGCTGCACCTTCACCAGCTACCCTGCAGCCTACAAAGTACTTCAGACTAGCTGCACCTTCACCAGCTACCCTGCAGTCTACAAAGTACTTCAGACTAGCTGCACCTTCACCAGCTACCCTGCAGTCTACAAAGTACTTCAGACTAGCTGCACCTTCACCAGCTACCCTGCAGTCTACAAAGTACTTCAGACTAGCTGCACCTTCACCAGCTACCCTGCAGTCTACAAAGTACTTCAGACTAGCTGCACCTTCACCAGCTACCCTGCAGCCTACAAAGTACTTCAGACTAGCTGCACCTTCACCAGCTACCCTGCAGTCTACAAAGTACTTCAGACTAGCTGCACCTTCACCAGCTACCCTGCAGTCTACAAAGTACTTCAGACTAGCTGCACCTTCACCAGCTACCCTGCAGTCTACAAAGTACTTCAGACTAGCTTTACCTCCACCAGCTACCCTGCAGTCTACAAAGTACTTCAGACTAGCTGCACCTTCACCAGCTTTGAGAACACTTTCATGATCAATCATTATAAAACACATCATATATATTATTCTGAAATGGACCAATCTGCACAACGACTACTTTCACTGTCTTTCCCTATATTTAGATGAGAATACTTTTCTACTTTCACTTGAGGAACATTTTGAATGCAGGACTTTTACTGAAACAGAGTATTCCTACACTCTGGTACTTCTACTTTTACTCAAGTACAAGATCTGAGTACTTCTACTTTTACTCAAGAACAAGATCTGAGTACTTCTACTTTTACTAAGTACAAGATCTGAGTACTTCTACTTTTACTCAAGAACAAGACCTGAATACTTCTACTTTTACTCAAGAACAAGATCTGAGTACTTCTACATTTACTCAAGTACAATATCTGAGTACATCTACTTTTACTCAAGAACAAGATCTGAGTACTTCTACTTTCACTAAGAACAAGATCTGAATACTTTTACTCAAGTTCAAGACCTGAGTACTTCTACTTTTACTCAAGAACAAGATCTGAGTACTTCTACTTTTACTCAAGTAAATATCTGAGTACTTCTACTTTTACTAAGTACAAGATCTGAGTACTTCTACTTTTACTAACGTACAAGATCTGAGTACTTCTACTTTTACTCAAGTACAAGATCTGAGTACTTCTACTTTTACTAACGTACAAGATCTGAGTACTTCTACTTTTACTGAAGTACAAGATCTGAGTACTTCTACTTTTACTAAGTACAAGATCTGAGTACTTCTACTTTTACTCAAGAACAAGATCTGAGTACTTCTACTTTTACTAAGTACAAGATCTGAGTACTTCTACTTTTACTCAAGAACAAGACCTGAATACTTCTACTTTTACTCAAGAACAAGATCTGAGTACTTCTACATTTACTCAAGTACAATATCTGAGTACTTCTACTTTTACTCAAGAACAAGACCTGAATACTTCTACTTTTACTCAAGAACAAGATCTGAGTACTTCTACATTTACTCAAGTACAATATCTGAGTACATCTACTTTTACTCAAGAACAAGATCTGAGTACTTCTACTTTCACTAAGAACAAGATCTGAATACTTTTACTCAAGTTCAAGACCTGAGTACTTCTACTTTTACTCAAGAACAAGATCTGAGTACTTCTACTTTTACTCAAGTACAATATCTGAGTACTTCTACTTTTACTAAGTACAAGATCTGAGTACTTCTACTTTTACTAACGTACAAGATCTGAGTACTTCTACTTTTACTCAAGTACAAGATCTGAGTACTTCTACTTTTACTAACGTACAAGATCTGAGTACTTCTACTTTTACTGAAGTACAAGATCTGAGTACTTCTACTTTTACTAAGTACAAGATCTGAGTACTTCTACTTTTACTCAAGAACAAGATCTGAGTACTTCTACTTTTACTAAGTACAAGATCTGAGTACTTCTACTTTTACTCAAGAACAAGACCTGAATACTTCTACTTTTACTCAAGAACAAGATCTGAGTACTTCTACATTTACTCAAGTACAATATCTGAGTACTTCTACTTTTACTCAAGAACAAGACCTGAATACTTCTACTTTTACTCAAGAACAAGATCTGAGTACTTCTACATTTACTCAAGTACAATATCTGAGTACATCTACTTTTACTCAAGAACAAGATCTGAGTACTTCTACTTTCACTAAGAACAAGATCTGAATACTTTTACTCAAGTTCAAGACCTGAGTACTTCTACTTTTACTCAAGAACAAGATCTGAGTACTTCTACTTTTACTCAAGTACAATATCTGAGTACTTCTACTTTTACTAAGTACAAGATCTGAGTACTTCTACTTTGACTCAAGAACAAGATCTGAGTACTTCTACTTTTACTTCAGTCTGACTTTATTCCACCGTGGGACCCCGTGTCTCCGATTTGATGGACACAGCTCAGTCACTGTTCAGTACGTGGTCTGGGTCAGAGATGGGGGTGTTGGTGGGGGGGCTGTGGCTCAGTGGGCTACTGCGTTGATGTTTGGATCAGGGGAGCACTGGTTTAATCCCCACTGCGCTCAGCATGTCGCTATGTCCCCAAAGACACCCCAAAATGCTCCCCCATAAACATTGGTCAGTGGAAAATGTCAGTTCCCAAAGTTTACAATCCCAGGGTTTTATCCAAGCAGATTTTCCCCTCAAAAAGCGATGCCAGAAAAACAATATTTCTGTTCCTCAAAAACTGTGTATTCGCTTTGGATAAAACCATCTAACGAGCGACATTGGACATTGTTGGACAGCCTCACACATTGTTGGACAGCCTCACAGGTTATTATGGTATGCTGCCTCGTAAAGTGTCTCTCAGGGTTTTAAAGGCTTATGATTGTGCACAGTGTGTTTTATCAGCATGTGATGGTTTCTAAATGCTGAGACCCGGTGTGTCCTCAGACTCACAGCCTGCAGGACATGAGGCAGCAGGCGGCCGTCGCTGCCAAAGTCTTCCTCCAGAGAGATTACTCCAACGGCACCGTGTGCCAGTTCCAGAGCAAGTTCCCCTCCGAGCTGGAGACCCGGGTAGGAAACTCTTCCCTGTCTTTCTGAGAGATCTGTTGAACCGCAGTGATGTGGCGAGGGTGGAGAGGTCCGGGGAGAGAGGGAGAGAGATGTTTCCAGATTAATCTCGTGCGAGTGGACAAGCCTAGATAGAAAGTACTATAATAGTTAGCTATTCAAGTTATTCATTAGACAAGCATGAAAAGTAGTTTCAGCTTTTTGTATTAAAAAGTAGATGCAACGAAGTAGAGTGAGTACAATATTAAAGAAGTGAATTAAGGTTATTTAAAGACACACAGATTGAAGTCAGGTTCAGAAAGAAAATATGTAAAACATTCAGTCCGGCATCAAAGTTCCTTAATGTTAAGGCCCGGACACACCAAGCCGATAGATGTCTGGCCGTCGATGAGTGTCCTGTCGCCCAGGGGCGGTTCTAGGGGGGCGGGGGGGCCAGTGCCCCCCTAACACTGACTTTGGACCCCCCTGTGGCCCCCCTGAAAATAAAAAAAATTAAAAAGTTTATGATTAAACGATTTCTCGGCTGACGGAATAGGCATAACTAATGCTATTTGTGTTTCTAGTCGGACCTATAGAGCGTAAAAACTGTAACTATAAGTATCTGAAATAAATATGTGTACTGAAACAAATACCAATAACTGGATTGCATTGTTTTCTTATGCGCAATTACTTCATACTGTCTTTGTCTTTTTCGTCCCGCATTTATTGAGCCCCCCTCAGAAAATAACTGGCCCCCCAGTCAAATTGGTCTAGAACCGCCACTGCCGTCGCCCTACTCAGATTGGTGTCCCGCCCCGTCGTGTCGTTTCGGCCGTGCCGACACCTTCCGCCCCCGGCAAAATAAATCACTCTGATTGGGTGTTCAGCTTAGCGAATCAGTGCATGAGAAGCGAAACGGAAGTGAGGGACGCAAACAAACGATTAGGCACACACCGACGGCTATTATTTTTTTCATTTTCATTTCACCTGGACGCAAGAATTATACGATTATAAGTCGCTATGTGAAACAGTCTGCGATGGACGAGAGTGAAAATGGAACACACGCTATTTGTTGTTTGTATATATCACGCAGTCTGTTCTTCTTCTCTCGGTGTATCACTCAGTCTGTCTTCCGGTTGCCTCTTTTGAATGACGAATACACACTACCGCCGCCTGCTGGTAAGGAGAGGTATTGCCACTCACGCATGCGCAGTTCGTACGTGCTACTTGGCCGTCGACTGAAGTCTTTGCGGTGTGTTGCAGTGCGACACATGGCCGAGACATGAGGCGACACCACAGTCGGGTCCGTCGTGTTCTTTGGTGTCAGCTTGGTGTGTCGGGGCCTTTAAACTGTAACCCTAACCTTTGATTTATCTCGGAGGATGTTTGCATAACCTAAAGTTTAAAAAGCCACATGGTTGTTAAGGCAAACGTTTCCCCCGTTTGATTTGCAGAGGTCTGTCACTTCGCATTCCTGCAGATAATTATCTTAGGCTGTGGGCCTGTATTATCTTTGGTAGCTTCTTACTGTTTGAATGCTTTTGGAGAATCTCACCAAGGAACTAGGAAAGCGCTCCGTGTTTTAAATGCAGTGTTGTGTAGCGGGCCGCCACAATTAAATATCGTCCGCCACAAATGGATCTCATAAAAAAAATATGTTGTGGTCTAATGGATAGTGAGGTGGGCTGATGATCGGAAGGTTGTGAGTTCAAATCCCGCCTGGAACACTTGAGTAAGGCACTTAGCCCTCGGTTGCTCCAGGGAGAATGTCCCTGTAATTGGTCGTTGTAAGTCGCTTTAGAATAAGGCGTCTGCTAAACGCCTAAATTGTAAATTATATTTCCGGGAGAATAAACCCCACAGATCCTCAACTCCGGTGTGTCTCTCTCACTAACAACGCAACGCAGAGCAACAAGAACGCTGTCTACAGTAGCCATGAACTCGCATGTATTATCTTATTTGATAACCCAAATTGGTTAAGGGGCCTTTGGCTTCTCTTGCCGGGGGGAGGGGGGTGCGGTGCCGCCACAAATAGAATCAAATTCTGTGGGAAACACTGAAATGTATTTGGCAGCTAGATTGCCAAACCAAGAGAGTTACTGGGGTTTCTAGAAAGATATAGTGAGTACTTCGTCTCTGATCTTGTTTATAAGATATATAAATTATCTGGAGAACATTTCACCCGTATACAAGACGTTTCCTGACGTAAACAATAACGTGACGTAAACAACAACAACATGACTTCGGAGCTCCGTAAAACCAAAGCTGCCGTCTGACGTTCTGTTTGATGCTCAGATTTCTGGAGGAATTATACAGTTTTCGAGGAACGGAAATATTGTTTTCTGGCATCACTTTAACATTTAGTTATATAACTTGGGACCTGACATTGTTCACTGACCTGTGTGTAATGTGTAATCAGTTCAGTTAAATTACATTTTGATGTTTGTCACCGGAAAGGGAGGTACTTCGCCTCTACATCACATTTATAAGTCTGTTATAGAGAATTTGATTAAATTAATGTATTCACAAATGGTCTGGAATCCTACCAAGGACACTCAGTTTCTTAAGCTTGAGAATAGAAACACTAAAAAGAAAGTATTTAAAATATATATTACTTCCACACGCCTCATTACCAAATACCCTAAAACTGATCTCACTGAATACTGAATAATACCAAGACTATAATTAACTCGTCTAAATACTGGTTTAAAATAGGTTAGATCTAAAGATATAAAACCAATGGTACAATAAAGAACAAATTAAATGCATTTCAGCGTAGCTTGTTTCGAAGTCCCGAGACATTTAACGTTTTAAGCTTTGAGATATTTGGTACTTATATCAGGCAGAGATGCAGCTAAATACATTTTTAAGTTATTGTCATATTAAGTGATTTAAGAGAACTAGCTTTTCCTCACCTGAATTCAGTCGTGTACACTAATCTATAATTCACAATGCTAATAAATCTGCATCAATGGAAAGACTCTCAGAAGTAGAACTGTGGTTTGCATCGCAGCCTCTGAATGGGAGATTAGACGGAGATCAAAGGCTCTCGATGACGGTAATCAAACACGCCTACAAACCACCGATGTGTTGGAACCCGCTGCTGCATTCCTCGGGCAAAAGAGAGCAGAACATTGGAGGGTGGAGGACTCTTTAAAGGTCCCCTATCATGCACTTTTTGATGTCTCTTGTACATCAATATGTGTCCCCGGTGTTTCGGTGGAAATAAACCCCTCTCTCTTCTCCTCCATACCTCATCTCTAAAAAACGGTTGAACAACGGAGCTGATCCAGATTTGCTGCGTCATGACGACATTACTCAACTGTGGGCGGGCTTACCCCCACGGGCCAATCAGAAATGTTGCTGTCTGAAACAATGAGACGTGTTCTGGAAGTGATATGGTTAGAGATGTCCCGATCCGATCACGTGATTTTCAAAAGATCGGAATCGGGAGAAATAAATCGGGGATCGGGAATTTTTAAAAAAAAGAAAATAATTTATAAAATATTTTTATTATTTTATTTAATGTTACAAAACAAAAATGACCGTCTTAAATTCATTCTGAGGACTTAGTTTTGGTTTAAAATTACTCAACATCATGTATGTGTTGCTTTCTTTGGGCTTGTTTTCATAGACCTGGTTGCTTATTCCTCTGAAAGCTGGCAACAGATTGGGCGCAGTGTCTAATAGTAGCAGCAAGCTAACGAGAGGCTACGTTCAGCTGGTGACTCGGGAGTCGGGACAGAGAACATGTCAGGAGTTTGGAAGTATTATAAAATTGAAAGCGAAGGCAGTGTAACAGCCAGATGCAATGTTTGCAAGGCAGAGGTTCCGCGTGGTGGAAAGAACAGAGCTACGTTCAACACGACCAATCTAATACGCTACCTGAGAAACAAACGCCAACAACAACACGGCGAGTACACAGCGGCCACTCGGGTAACGGCACTGAAACAACCGACCCTTTCAGAGACTTTCAAAAGGAAAGAGAAACGGCCCCAGAACAGAGAAAAGGCCAAACAAATAACTAGATGGCTGAATTCATCGCGTTGGATGGCCAGCCGTTATCTGTTACCTTTCTTTCTCTTAATGCATTGCATAAAGATCGGATCGGGAAAAATCGGTATCGGCAGATTGTCAAAATCAAATGATCGGAATCGGATCGGGAGCAAAAAAAGGTGATCGGGACATCCCTAAATATGGTCTGTGTTCCCATTAGCATGCTAACACTCAGAGCTAACCTGTGCTGGAGAGAGTGTGTGAAGAAGCAGGAAATAAAGAAGAAGTCACCTTGTGGTAAACCTGAGAGAGAGAGAGAGAGTTTCAGCTCCATCCTGTTTCAGAGAGGATCCTTGATGTGGTTTGGAACATGATATGGAGTTTCATCACGGCAGCATTTAGCTGAGTTTCTGCTGCTAGAATTATCATCATGAGCTCTCGGCTCTCGATAGTATAATAGGAGATTTTTAATTCACCCCGAGTGTAGGAGAAATCACAGGTGCTGGTGTCCAGGATGGATTTAATGATATATATTTAAATGGTGTATTGTCTCATGCACAAAGGCTAATGGGTAGTTGTTGGGAAATTAGTATTTGAAGTCCCAGTTCCTCTTATCGGTCATCTAGATGTTTACCTTGAGCGGTCAGATGCTAACGGTAGCCTCCAACTCTATTATCCGCCTGCTATGATCTGTAGCTGCAAGCTCGACATTTAGCATAGTTGTACCCGTGTTCCTAGACCAACTCTTGCAATGGTTCGATCTACTGTTTTAGTTATTTTTGGATAAAGCGGAGACTGGATACCGAGAGTAAATTCTCCCAACAAATGTCAGCTTTCAGGGAGTGTATCATAGTTGGCAACATGTCAACATCAAGGTGTGTTAGCTTCTACCAGCTGTTGAATAGCGTTAGCTGGTTCAGATAAAGGTGAGGATTTGATGCGTCCTTCTCTCAGTTGTTCGGATTTAAAGTGAGAGGAAGACATGTTGGGGTGTTTTGGTTAAAAAAGGCCCATGTAAAAAATTCTAAGTATGTGTCCTTTGTTCACTAACAAAAAAACAGTAAAAAACTACAGTACGGTCACATGACTTCACGTCACCATCGCTAAGCTAAAGGTGGCTAATGTTGGGCTATAAAGGAACTACAGCACGGTCACATGACTTCACGTCACCACCGCTAAGCTAAAGGCGGCTAATGTTGGGCTATAAAGGAACTACAGCACGGTCACATGACTTCACGTCACCACCGCTAAGCTAAAGGTGGCTAATGTTGGGCTATAAAGGAACTACAGCACGGTCACATGACTTCACGTCACCACCGCTAAGCTAAAGGAGGCTAATGTTGGGCTATAAAGGAACTACAGCATTGTCACATGACTTCACGTCACCACCGCTAAGCTAAAGGAGGCTAATGTTGGGCTATAAAGGAACTACAGCACGGTCACATGACTTCACGTCACCACCGCTAAGCTAAAGGCGGCTAATGTTGGGCTATAAAGGAACTACAGCATGATCACATGACTTCACTTCACCACCGCTAAGCTAAAGGAGGCTAATGTTGGGCTATAAAGGAACTACAGCACGGTCACACGACTTCACGTCACCATCGCTAAGCTAAAGGTGGCTAATGTTGAGCTATAAAGAATCGTAAAGAACATCGTCCTTATTCAGGGTTTTCTTCTGGAAAACGTCCAGTCAGTGGATAATAAACCGGATGAACTCAGAAGCAGGATCAGGACATTAAGAACTGTACATTTGGTATGGTCTTCATGGACCTCGCCATAACCTCCCAAGTATTCTCCGTTTTTTGCCAATACCGAAATGTTACCTGGCGTCTGTTTCTATCAGACTACTGTTGACAGCCCCAGTCCAACAGCCTCAGAGTCCAGCAGCTCTCCACCCGCCATCATTCTTCAAACCCCCTTCCTTTGAGGAAAGTCTTGAGAGAAACCCGGTTTGATTTCCAGCCAGTCTTGGTTACAGTTTGTATCCCAGAAGCTGTCTTCAGTTCAGAGAGACGTCTTTATTGTATTCAAGGTGTGCCATTGGAGAAGGAGAATCCATCTAGATTCCTTCCTGGATTTTCACCGTACGTCAGTTATTAAGTGAAAACATTTAGTTGGCAAGGCCATCCTAATAATTTCCAATGTGGGAAGGTGGCCCAGAAAATCCCTTGCTGAATGTAGACTCCAAGAAAATAGAGCCCGCTTATTTATCTGGGGATGAAAAGGGAAAACTATCTGGTGCTAGCAGGATGAATTACCAGTCGAATATCGCAACAAAGCTCTCATCCTTATGGCCAAATACGCACTTGCCAATACCTTTTGTATTATCATTTTTAACCCTTTTGATGTTTTTTGATGTATTTCAGATTGACAAACAGCAGTTTCGAGGAGACGATGCAGACGCTGAATAACTTTTACGCCGAAGCGGAGAAGTTGGGAAGCCAGTCGTATATCGAAGGCTGTCTGGCTGCCTCACTGCGTACAACCGTCTTCATGTGTATGGAGACGCACTACGAGAAGGTGAGACACATTTCAACTACAAATATGCATTACGGGTTAATGGAGCCAAAAAAAGGGATTTTGATAATAATCTCAGAGTCAAACAAACGTTTATGATTCTTACATTTTAGTTCAGCAGGATAATCTCCACATATTAACACCACTTATGATTTTTGAAGTAAGAAGCTAATGTTGGGCTATTAAGGATATACAGCACGGTCAAATGACTTCACGTCACCACCGCTAAGCTAAAGGTGGCTAATGTTGGCTATAAAAGAACTACAGCACGGTCACATGACTTCACGTCACCACCGCTAAGCTAAAGGTGGCTAATGTGGTGCTATAAAGGAACTACAGCACGGTCACATGACTTCACGTCACCACCGCTAAGCTAAAGGAGGCTACGTTGTGCTATAAAGGAACTACAGCACGGTCACATGACTTCACGTCACCACCGCTAAGCTAAAGGAGGCTAATGTTGGGCTATAAAGGAACTACAGCACGGTCACATGACTTCACGTTACCACCGCTAAGCTAAAGGTGGCTAATATTGGGCTATAAAGGAACTACAGCACGGTCACATGACTTCACGTCACCACCGCTAAGCTAAAGGCGGCTAATGTTGGGCTATAAAGGAATACAGCACGGTCACATGACTTCACGTCACCACCGCTAAGCTAAAGGCGGCTTAATGTTGGGCTATAAAGGAACTACAGCACGGTTACATGACTTCACGTCAACCACCGCTAAGCTAAAGGAGCTAATGTTGGGCTATAAAGGAACTACAAGCACGGTCACATGACTTCACGTTGCCACCGCTAAGCTAAAGGAGGCTAATGTTGGGCTATAAAGGAACTATAGCACGGTCATATGACTTCACGTCTCCACCGCTAAGCTAAAGGAGGCTAATGTTGGGCTATAGAGGAACTACCGCACGGCCACGTGACTTCACGTCACCACCGCTAAGCTAAAGGTGGCTAATGTTGGGCTATAAAAGAACTACAGCATGGTCACATGAATTCACGTTTGCCACCGCTAAGCTAAGGCGGCTAATGTTGGGCGTGAGGAGGTTTAGTTATCTAATTTCAGTGTTGTAGTCAAGTCACCAATTCACGAGTCCAAGTCCGAGTCACCAGGGGAGAGTCGTGGTCGAGTCCGAGTCATCATTACCTGTGTTCGAGTCCGAGTCACAAGTCTTCATGTATTAATCTTCGTGGATATATGTGTTGAAATGTACCTGCTCCTCTACATTGCTGTTATCCTGTCATGTTATACTAATCTGTCTATTGAACTGCTGTGAAGCGAGTTTGGCTTCAATTCTTGTAATAGGTGCTATACAAATATAAAGCTTATTACTAATATTATTATTATTATTATTATTATTGTAAATGACTTTTAATATGTCTAACTATATTTAAAATGAGTTAATGACCTTTTAGTGGTAGTTCATATGGTAAAGTTTTCGTTTTGCACTTTTATTTTGATAGCAATAAGATCGGGACTCTTATTTTGAAGGAACTTTTACCGGTTAAATCAGTTTACTGATAAAGATAAAGCCCCAGAAATCACATGGCATTCTGCATGTTAAGTAGCCATGTGCTTTCGTGTTATCGGCTGAATCTGTATGTATTGATTGGATCACGTTACTCTGATGATAGTGTTCATCACAGCCTATAGGTCTGAACTCGATCCTTAGAGTAATGTGTTACGGAGCCTTCTCTTCAATATTGTTTCCACATAAGGAGCATGTTGCGCTGCTCTTTTCCAATGTGGAAGCAGAATGTGTGAAGGCATACAGCACGATGCGGGGCGTGTCTCTAGACATCTCTAGACTGGAATAGCGGGCCCAGTACGTGAACTCGCCTCGCAGGCGCACACGCCAGGACAGAGGACATCAGACTCCAGAGAAAACTTGCTCGAGTCCGAGTCATCGTGGGGGGGGAAATTCACGAGTCCGAGTCCAAGTCATAGTGCGCGAGAATTCATGAGTCCAAGTCAGTCGCGTCAATCAGTCCGAGTCCGACTCGAATCACGAGTCCCGAAAATCGGCACTCGAGTCCGAGTCCGGGACTCGAGTGCTCCATCTCCGTCTCACTTTTACAGTTTTAGCATAAACTATTTGTTTCATTTATGCTAAAGGTTTGCATTGGATATCTTCTATTTATTCATAGTGTTGGTTGATGTTGAGACAATACTTAACAATTGAGAAGTTTAAAGAACTTCTTGGCTTCCTGGCGTTCGTTAAAAAAGGTTTTGTAGATAATTGTAAATGGTACCAAACTTGTATATATCATATGGGCAATACCACCATTTTACAATTATATTCAGTCCTAATAATGTGTAGAAATGTACCTTTTTTACAAACCCTGAATCCCGCTTTGACCGCAAGTAGACGTATAAGTGACATGTCGACGTTTAAAGCAGGTTAACACTTTAGGAAGTTGTGCTTCTGCTGTGAAACGCTTTAGCCTGGCTGTAAATCAATATTTACGACCTCTGAACGCCAGCAAATAAATATGATATATGTACGTCTCAAATCTCTCTTGGCCCAGTTCGAGTACAGTTGGATTTACTATGCCAACGGTCTTTTCCTCTTACATTGGAATATGTTCTTTTTTAAATGAACTGGGATGAAAAGCATTTGGCTGGGTTTTATGAGCACTCGTAAAGTCGTGGATTTTAAATTGACTGGTCGTTACCAAAGAGAAAAGGCGGTCTGTTGCTCAGCTCAAGAATGTGGTGGGTTGGATCCTCGGGTTGCTCATTGAGCCAGACAGTTTGGGAGTTCGCTGGTTTTATTCTAGGTCTCAACATAACCTTCGACAGAATAAAAAGGTCATTACTAAATACTGTAAACGGTCTTTGTGGAGTTTAAATTATCTGTTTATGACTCAGATAGTTATGATGTGAATGTCCTCAGTATTTGGTCTTCAGATCCAGATATTTGACACACTGACGTCTGAACTGGTGCTCGATCAAATGTGAAGATATCTCTGAAGATAATACGAGGGGAAATGGATGTGTGCGGTACATTTTATGGCAATCCAAGTTGTCAATGTCACAGTGCACAACCGATGGCTGGAGGCGTTTTAAGCAGTCGATGTAGTCGCCGTGGTTTCTCCATTGGGTTGTAAAAACGCGGTTTTGAAGCCTCGATTTCGGCATTTTAGTCGTCGCCAGTTTAATCCTTTTGGAAGGGATATGTGAGGGTGTCGCTTAATACAACCGGGGGCTTCAAAAATACATTTTTAAGAGGCCATATTTATACAACCAATTCAAAAAGGCTAACTGTGAAACTGTGTTCAAGTTGTAACACACCGTTGTAGTTTTTTCATCTATTTCATACTAAATAGGACCATCATTTATTAAATGAACATCATGCCGTCTGGCACAATAACACCACAATAACTCCAGCACCTCCAAGCAGACTCAAGTCCCGCTGTAACAACCTGGGGAGCCTCCGCTAAGACGCTGCGGATATCCACTCAAACCCTGGTCTAGTCTGTAGCGGAATACTGCGCCCCAGTCTGGAGCAGAAGCCCTCATGCGAGAAAGGTCGACGTGGCTATCAATAGCTCCGTCCGAATAATAACTGGATGCTTAAAGCCTACCCCTGTGTCCCTCTTGCCAGTCCTCGCGGGAATAGCACCGGCCGGCCTCCGACGGGAGGCTGCCACCCTCGCCCTGGCCAGGAAGGCACAAAAGTATGACTGGCACATGCTGCACAACACCACAATAACACCAGCACCTCCAAGCAGACTCCAGTCCCACCACCCCTACTACAAAGCAGCTCAAGAGATGCTCAACTCCACCTCTGAGGACGTCTCCAGAGATACATGGGTGGCAGCAGCTTGGAAGCAGGAGTGGGAGTCAGCCGGCCCTCCCGAATCCACCGTTACATCTGGGACCCGGGAGATGGCGCCATTGGAGGAGACGACCTGCCGCGCCATGGGCCACTCTGACCGTCTACGAACTGGCGTCGGTCGCTTTAAAACCTCGATGAAGACGTGGGGCTTGGCGGACAGTGCGGCATGCGAGTGCGGTGACCCTGAGCAGACCGCTGTCCATATAATCACCATCTGCCCCTTATATAGACCACCCTCGGAGCCAGCCTCTCCGACCTAGGACCAGAGATGCGGGCATGGCTACACGACACAGAGTTACACGAAAGAGAAGATGCTGTCTTGAAGAAGGCTGCTGAACATTGGAGAAACTGAAACCTTGACTTCGCTCTCAGACCCAGAGGTTGCTATGAATGTTTGTGAAGAACATGTTAATCCATCTTGAGATTTGTAGTCTTCGAGTCAAAGTGACTAAGATGGATGATTTAAAATCTAGAGAGATGGGTATTTCATGGTTACAAGGAAATAAAGTAAAACAATTCTCAAACCTATCAGCATTATCTTTTACTGCTTCTGTGCTGCTAGGATTTATCAACTCAATGCAAATCAAGTTTTATTTATAAAGCACATTTAAAACGGTTTGTGGTCGAGCCAAAGTGCTGTACGTGTAAAACGCTACAATAACAATAATTTACAACAGAAAAAACCCAGAGAAAAGTCGGGTGTCGTGCTCAGCTCTGACGAGAAGGCCGGAGAGAAGAAGTGTGTCTTCAGTGAAGGTTTAACAACCCCTAGGGCAGGGGTGTCAAACTCAAGGCCCGGGGCCAAATCCGGCCCGCCACCTCATTTTATGTGGCCCACAAGAGCTTGCAAAGAATATAATACGTTTATTATAAGGTCACGTGCCGCTTTACAGGAGCACGTTGCCCATAAACTACATGTCCCACAATGCATCTCATTTTGTGAGATGCGCACTGAAGAGACTTGTAATTACTTACTAGACTTATGCTTTCAGGCGTAGTTAATTATTAAGTTATTACCCTATCCGATAACAATCCAATGCAGAGGAAATATTGTAAAATAATACATTATTTTATATATTTATTATATATTTATATAGTCTTAAAGTTACCACCGGCCCTTTGAGTGCAACCATAATTCTAATGTGGCCCGCGATGAAATTGAGTTTGACAGCCCTGCCCTAGGGTCTTTTATTTACCTTTATGAAATGGTACTTTAAACATATCAATAACTTGGATGCACCGTGTGTCTTATTCACCCTAAACTCTGTGATATATGGCCAATCTAGAGCGGAACATTTAACATCGATAGGTCTTGTGCGAACAGTTAGAGATTGAGAGTATTTGTTGTTGTTGTTGTTGTTGTTAGAAGACAGTTGAGAACATTTCAACAGTTGCAATGAAATGTACTTGCCGTTGCAGGGAGTAGTAAACATTGGCAATAAGGGAACAGTGCACATTGAAACCCTCCCGTTCTCATCGTCCTCTTTTTCTTCTGATGTGCATCTTATTCAATGTTCATAAACTTTATGCAATAACAGAAGGGATGCTTCAGAGACGATGACGAGACGGCGCCGACGTCAGTAAACCGCCAGTAAACCGCCAGTCCCGCCTCAAAACCCACCTCGTCAACTCTCTATCCATAAGCCCCCCCCCCCTCTCAATCAACTTCCTCCTGACTGCTTTTCTGTTGTTTTGTTTCTTTTTGGTTTTCTCTTGTTTTTGTTTGTCTGCCCTCCCTCCCAAATGCAAAGCGTCTTTGGGTTCAGAAAACGCTATATAAAATTAATATATTATTATTATTATTATAGTAAACAATAACTGTAACGATATCAACATGCAATATCGTTGACGAAGAAGGCGAGACGAAAATGTAGTTTCCTAAATAAAAACGTTGCCAAAATCTCTCTTTACTTTCGTTGACGAAAAAGAAGGAGACGAAATTTATCAAAGATAACGTTACATCTTGCATTGCGTTATCAGAAGGGAAGCAAAGTGGCCGTAACACAGTAAGGACACCACAAACCTGACACTCTGCAAAGCTGCTTTCTTAGTCATTCAGCCCGTGCTCTTCATCCAATACGGTTAGGTTCACTGAAATGTTCAATATAATCTGATGACTAATAGTTAGTTTTTCTTTGACTAAAGATCTGAGTACTTCTACTTTTACTCAAGTACAATATCTGAGTACTTCTACTTTTACTAAGTACAAGATCTGAGTACTTCTACTTTTACTAACGTACAAGATCTGAGTACTTCTACTTTTACTCAAGTACAAGATCTGAGTACTTCTACTTTTACTAACGTACAAGATCTGAGTACTTCTACTTTTACTCAAGTACAAGATCTGAGTACTTCTACTTTTACTAAGTACAAGATCTGAGTACTTCTACTTTTACTCAAGAACAAGATCTGAGTACTTCTACTTTTACTAAGTACAAGATCTGAGTACTTCTACTTTTACTCAAGAACAAGACCTGAATACTTCTACTTTTACTCAAGAACAAGATCTGAGTACTTCTACATTTACTCAAGTACAATATCTGAGTACTTCTACTTTTACTCAAGAACAAGATCTGAGTACTTCTACTTTTACTCAGAACAAGATCTGAGTACTTCTACATTTACTCAAGTACAATATCTGAGTACATCTACTTTTACTCAAGAACAAGATCTGAGTACTTCTCCTTTCACTAAGAACAAGATCTGAATACTTTTACTCAAGTTCAAGACCTGAGTACTTCTACTTTTACTCAAGAACAAGATCTGAGTACTTCTACTTTTACTCAAGTACAATATCTGAGTACTTCTACTTTTACTAAGTACAAGATCTGAGTACTTCTACTTTGACTCAAGAACAAGATCTGAGTACTTCTACTTTTACTTCAGTCTGACTTTATTCCACCGTGGGACCCCGTGTCTCCGATTTGATGGACACAGCTCAGTCACTGTTCAGTACGTGGTCTGGGTCAGAGATGGGGGTGTTGGTGGGGGGGCTGTGGCTCAGTGGCTACTGCGTTGATGTTTGGATCAGGGGAGCACTGGTTTAATCCCCACTGCGCTCAGCATGTCGCTATGTCCCCAAAGACACCCCAAAATGCTCCCCCATAAACATTGGTCAGTGGAAAATGTCAGTTCCCAAAGTTTACAATCCCAGGGTTTTATCCAAGCAGATTTTCCCCTCAAAAAGCGATGCCAGAAAAACAATATTTCTGTTCCTCAAAAACTGTGTATTCGCTTTGGATAAAACCATCTAACGAGCGACATTGGACATTGTTGGACAGCCTCACACATTGTTGGACAGCCTCACAGGTTATTATGGTATGCTGCCTCGTAAAGTGTCTCTCAGGGTTTTAAAGGCTTATGATTGTGCACAGTGTGTTTTATCAGCATGTGATGGTTTCTAAATGCTGAGACCCGGTGTGTCCTCAGACTCACAGCCTGCAGGACATGAGGCAGCAGGCGGCCGTCGCTGCCAAAGTCTTCCTCCAGAGAGATTACTCCAACGGCACCGTGTGCCAGTTCCAGAGCAAGTTCCCCTCCGAGCTGGAGACCCGGGTAGGAAACTCTTCCCTGTCTTTCTGAGAGATCTGTTGAACCGCAGTGATGTGGCGAGGGTGGAGAGGTCCGGGGAGAGAGGGAGAGAGATGTTTCCAGATTAATCTCGTGCGAGTGGACAAGCCTAGATAGAAAGTACTATAATAGTTAGCTATTCAAGTTATTCATTAGACAAGCATGAAAAGTAGTTTCAGCTTTTGTATTAAAAAGTAGATGCAACGAAGTAGAGTGAGTACAATATTAAAGAAGTGAATTAAGGTTATTTAAAGACACACAGATTGAAGTCAGGTTCAGAAAGAAAATATGTAAAACATTCAGTCCGGCATCAAAGTTCCTTAATGTTAAGGCCCGGACACACCAAGCCGATAGATGTCTGCCGTCGATGAGTGTCCTGTCGCCCAGGGGCGGTTCTAGGGGGCGGGGGGGCCAGTGCCCCCTAACACTGACTTTGGACCCCCCTGTGGCCCCCCTGAAAATAAAAAAATAAAAAGTTTATGATTAAACGATTTCTCGGCTGACGGAATAGGCATAACTAATGCTATTTGTGTTTCTAGTCGGACCTATAGAGCGTAAAAACTGTAACTATAAGTATCTGAAATAAATATGTGTACTGAAACAAATACCAAAACTGGATTGCATTGTTTTCTTATGCACAATTACTTCATACTGTCTTTGTCCTTTTCGTCCTGCATTTATTGTCCCCCCCCTCAGAAAATAAATGGCCCCCCAGTCAAATTGGTCTAGAACCGCCACTGCCGTCGCCCTACTCAGATTGGTGTCCCGCCCCGTCGTGTCGTTTCGGCCGTGCCGACACCTTCCGCCCCCGGCAAAATAAATCACTCTGATTGGGTGTTCAGCTTAGCGAATCAGTGCATGAGAAGCGAAACGGAAGTGAGGGACGCAAACAAACGATTAGGCACACACCGACGGCTATTATTTTTTTCATTTTCATTTCACCTGGACGCAAGAATTATACGATTATAAGTCGCTATGTGAAACAGTCTGCGATGGACGAGAGTGAAAATGGAACACACGCTATTTTGTTTGTATATATCACGCAGTCTGTTCTTCTTCTCTCGGTGTATCACTCAGTCTGTCTTCCGGTTGCCTCTTTTGAATGACGAATACACACTACCGCCGCCTGCTGGTAAGGAGAGGTATTGCCACTCACGCATGCGCAGTTCGTACGTGCTACTTGGCCGTCGACTGAAGTCTTTGCGGTGTGTTGCAGTGCGACACATGGCCGAGACATGAGGCGACACCACAGTCGGGTCCGTCGTGTTCTTTGGTGTCAGCTTGGTGTGTCGGGGCCTTTAAACTGTAACCCTAACCTTTGATTTATCTCGGAGGATGTTTGCATAACCTAAAGTTTAAAAAGCCACATGGTTGTTAAGGCAAACGTTTCCCCCGTTTGATTTGCAGAGGTCTGTCACTTCGCATTCCTGCAGATAATTATCTTAGGCTGTGGGCCTGTATTATCTTTGGTAGCTTCTTACTGTTTGAATGCTTTTGGAGAATCTCACCAAGGAACTAGGAAAGCGCTCCGTGTTTTAAATGCAGTGTTGTGTAGCGGGCCGCCACAATTAAATATCGTCCGCCACAAATGGATCTCATAAAAAAATATGTTGTGGTCTAATGGATAGTGAGGTGGGCTGATGATCGGAAGGTTGTGAGTTCAAATCCCGCCTGGAACACTTGAGTAAGGCACTTAGCCCTCGGTTGCTCCAGGGAGAATGTCCCTGTAATTGGTCGTTGTAAGTCGCTTTAGAATAAGGCGTCTGCTAAAGGCCTAAATTGTAAATTATATTTCCGGGAGAATAAACCCCACAGATCCTCAACTCCGGTGTGTCTCTCTCACTAACAACGCAACGCAGAGCAACAAGAACGCTGTCTACAGTAGCCATGAACTCGCATGTATTATCTTATTTGATAACCCAAATTGGTTAAGGGGCCTTTGGCTTCTCTTGCCGGGGGGAGGGGGGTGCGGTGCCGCCACAAATAGAATCAAATTCTGTGGGAAACACTGAAATGTATTTGGCAGCTAGATTGCCAAACCAAGAGAGTTACTGGGGTTTCTAGAAAGATATAGTGAGTACTTCGTCTCTGATCTTGTTTATAAGATATATAAATTATCTGGAGAACATTTCACCCGTATACAAGACGTTTCCTGACGTAAACAATAACGTGACGTAAACAACAACAACATGACTTCGGAGCTCCGTAAAACCAAAGCTGCCGTCTGACGTTCTGTTTGATGCTCAGATTTCTGGAGGAATTATACAGTTTTCGAGGAACGGAAATATTGTTTTCTGGCATCACTTTAACATTTAGTTATATAACTTGGGACCTGACATTGTTCACTGACCTGTGTGTAATGTGTAATCAGTTCAGTTAAATTACATTTTGATGTTTGTCACCGGAAAGGGAGGTACTTCGCCTCTACATCACATTTATAAGTCTGTTATAGAGAATTTGATTAAATTAATGTATTCACAAATGGTCTGGAATCCTACCAAGGACACTCAGTTTCTTAAGCTTGAGAATAGAAACACTAAAAAGAAAGTATTTAAAATATAATTACTTCCACACGCCTCATTACCAAATACCCTAAAACTGATCTCACTGAATACTGAATAATACCAAGACTATAATTAACTCGTCTAAATACTGGTTTAAAATAGGTTAGATCTAAAGATATAAAACCAATGGTACAATAAAAGAACAAATTAAATGCATTTCAGCGTAGCTTGTTTCGAAGTCCCGAGACATTTAACGTTTTAAGCTTTGAGATATTTGGTACTTATATCAGGCAGAGATGCAGCTAAATACATTTTTAAGTTATTGTCATATTAAGTGATTTAAGAGAACTAGCTTTTCCTCACCTGAATTCAGTCGTGTACACTAATCTATAATTCACAATGCTAATAAATCTGCATCAATGGAAAGACTCTCAGAAGTAGAACTGTGGTTTGCATCGCAGCCTCTGAATGGGAGATTTAGACAGAGATCAAAGGCTCTCGATGACGGTAATCAAACACGCCTACAAACCACCGATGTGTTGGAACCCGCTGCTGCATTCCTCGGGCAAAAGAGAGCAGAACATTGGAGGGTGGAGGACTCTTTAAAGGTCCCCTATCATGCACTTTTTGATGTCTCTTGTACATCAATATGTGTCCCCGGTGTTTCGGTGGAAATAAACCCCTCTCTCTTCTCCTCCATACCCTCATCTCTAAAAACGGTTGAACAACGGAGCTGATCCAGATTTGCTGCGTCATGACGACATTACTCAACTGTGGGCGGGCTTTACCCCCACGGGCCAATCAGAAATGTTGCTGTCTGAAACAATGAGACGTGTTCTGGAAGTGATATGGTTAGAGATGTCCCGATCCGATCACGTGATTTTCAAAAGATCGGAATCGGGAGAAATAAATCGGGGATCGGGAATTTTTAAAAAAAGAAAATAATTTATAAAATATTTTTATTATTTTATTTAATGTTACAAAACAAAATTGACCGTCTTAAATTCATTCTGAGGACTTAGTTTTGGTTTAAAATTACTCAACATCATGTATGTGTTGCTTTCTTTGGGCTTGTTTTCATAGACCTGGTTGCTTATTTCTCTGAAATCTGGCAACAGATTGGGCGCAGTGTCTAATAGTAGCAGAAGCTAACGAGAGGCTACGTTCAGCTGGTGACTCGGGAGTCGGGACAGAGAAATGTCAGGAGTTTGGAAGTATTATAAAATTGAAAGCGAAGGCAGTGTAACAGCCAGATGCAATGTTTGCAAGGCAGAGGTTCCGCGTGGTGGAAAGAACAGAGCTACGTTCAACACGACCAATCTAATACGCTACCTGAGAAACAAACACCAACAACAACACGGCGAGTACACAGCGGCCACTCGGGTAACGGCACTGAAACAACCGACCCTTTCAGAGACTTTCAAAAGGAAAGAGAAACGGCCCCAGAACAGAGAAAGGCCAAACAAATAACTAGATGGCTGAATTCATCGCGTTGGATGGCCAGCCGTTATCTGTTACCTTTTCTTTCTCTTAATGCATTGCATAAAGATCGGATCGGGAAAAATCGGTATCGGCAGATTGTCAAAATCAAATGATCGGAATCGGATCGGGAGCAAAAAAAGGTGATCGGGACATCCCTAAATATGGTCTGTGTTCCCATTAGCATGCTAACACTCAGAGCTAACCTGTGCTGGAGAGAGTGTGTGAAGAAGCAGGAAATAAAGAGGAAGTCACCTTGTGGTAAACCTGAGAGAGAGAGAGAGAGTTTCAGCTCCATCCTGTTTCAGAGAGGATCCTTGATGTGGTTTGGAACATGATATGGAGTTTCATCACGGCAGCATTTAGCTGAGTTTCTGCTTCTAGAATTATCATCATGAGCTCTCGGCTCTCGATAGTATAATAGGAGATTTTTAATTCACCCCGAGTGTAGGAGAAATCACAGGTGCTGGTGTCCAGGATGGATTTAATGATATATATTTAAAATGGTGTATTGTCTCATGCACAAAGGCTAATGGGTAGTTGTTGGAAATTAGTATTTGAAGTCCCAGTTCCTCTTATCGGTCATCTAGATGTTTACCTTGAGCGGTCAGATGCTAACGGTAGCCTCCAACTCTATTATCCGCCTGCTATGATCTGTAGCTGCAAGCTCGACATTTAGCATAGTTGTACCCGTGTTCCTAGACCAACTCTTGCAATGGTTCGATCTACTGTTTTAGTTATTTTTGGATAAAGCGGAGACTGGATACCGAGAGTAAATTCTCCCAACAAATGTCAGCTTTCAGGGAGTGTATCATAGTTGGCAACATGTCAACATCAAGGTGTGTTAGCTTCTACCAGCTGTTGAATAGCGTTAGCTGGTTCAGATAAAGGTGAGGATTTGATGCGTCCTTCTCTCAGTTGTTCGGATTTAAAGTGAGAGGAAGACATGTTGGGGTGTTTTGGTTAAAAAAGGCCCATGTAAAAAATTCTAAGTATGTGTCCTTTGTTCACTAACAAAAAAAACAGTAAAAAACTACAGTACGGTCACATGACTTCACGTCACCATCGCTAAGCTAAAGGTGGCTAATGTTGGGCTATAAAGGAACTACAGCACGGTCACATGACTTCACGTCACCACCGCTAAGCTAAAGGCGGCTAATGTTGGGCTATAAAGGAACTACAGCACGGTCACATGACTTCACGTCACCACCGCTAAGCTAAAGGTGGCTAATGTTGGGCTATAAAGGAACTACAGCACGGTCACATGACTTCACGTCACCACCGCTAAGCTAAAGGAGGCTAATGTTGGGCTATAAAGGAACTACAGCATTGTCACATGACTTCACGTCACCACCGCTAAGCTAAAGGAGGCTAATGTTGGGCTATAAAGGAACTACAGCACGGTCACATGACTTCACGTCACCACCGCTAAGCTAAAGGCGGCTAATGTTGGGCTATAAAGGAACTTAACAGCATGATCACATGACTTCACTTCACCACCGCTAAGCTAAAGGAGGCTAATGTTGGGCTATAAAGGAACTACAGCACGGTCACACGACTTCACGTCACCATCGCTAAGCTAAAGGTGGCTAATGTTGAGCTATAAAGAATCGTAAAGAACATCGTCCTTATTCAGGGTTTTCTTCTGGAAAACGTCCAGTCAGTGGATAATAAACCGGATGAACTCAGAAGCAGGATCAGGACATTAAGAACTGTACATTTGGTATGGTCTTCATGGACCTCGCCATAACCTCCCAAGTATTCTCCGTTTTTTG
This sequence comes from Pseudochaenichthys georgianus, assembly GCF_902827115.2. Lineage (NCBI taxonomy): Eukaryota > Metazoa > Chordata > Actinopteri > Perciformes > Channichthyidae > Pseudochaenichthys > Pseudochaenichthys georgianus. The sequence continues at coordinate 48,589 of NW_027263263.1, forward strand.
CCAATACCGAAATGTTACCTGGCGTCTGTTTCTATCAGACTACTGTTGACAGCCCCAGTCCAACAGCCTCAGAGTCCAGCAGCTCTCCACCCGCCATCATTCTTCAAACCCCCTTCCTTTGAGGAAAGTCTTGAGAGAAACCCGGTTTTGATTTCCAGCCAGTCTTGGTTACAGTTTGTATCCCAGAAGCTGTCTTCAGTTCAGAGAGACGTCTTTATTGTATTCAAGGTGTGCCATTGGAGAAGGAGAATCCATCTAGATTCCTTCCTGGATTTTCACCGTACGTCAGTTATTAAGTGAAAACATTTAGTTGGCAAGGCCATCCTAATAATTTCCAATGTGGGAAGGTGGCCCAGAAAATCCCTTGCTGAATGTAGACTCCAAGAAAATAGAGCCGCTTATTTATCTGGGGATGAAAAGGGAAAACTATCTGGTGCTAGCAGGATGAATTACCAGTCGAATATCGCAACAAAGCTCTCATCCTTATGGCCAAATACGCACTTGCCAATACCTTTTGTATTATCATTTTTAACCCTTTTGATGTTTTTTGATGTATTTCAGATTGACAAACAGCAGTTCGAGGAGACGATGCAGACGCTGAATAACTTTTACGCCGAAGCGGAGAAGTTGGGAAGCCAGTCGTATATCGAAGGCTGTCTGGCCTGCCTCACTGCGTACACCGTCTTCATGTGTATGGAGACGCACTACGAGAAGGTGAGACACATTTCAACTACAAATATGCATTACGGGTTAATGGAGCCAAAAAAAGGGATTTTTGATAATAATCTCAGAGTCAAACAAACGTTTATGATTCTTACATTTTTAGTTCAGCAGGATAATCTCCACATATTAACACCACTTTATGATTTTTGAAGTAAGAAGCTAATGTTGGGCTATTAAGGATATACAGCACGGTCAAATGACTTCACGTCACCACCGCTAAGCTAAAGGTGGCTAATGTTGGGCTATAAAAGAACTACAGCACGGTCACATGACTTCACGTCACCACCGCTAAGCTAAAGGTGGCTAATGTTGGGCTATAAAGGAACTACAGCACGGTCACATGACTTCACGTCACCACCGCTAAGCTAAAGGAGGCTAACGTTGTGCTATAAAGGAACTACAGCACGGTCACATGACTTCACGTCACCACCGCTAAGCTAAAGGAGGCTAATGTTGGGCTATAAAGGAACTACAGCACGGTCACATGACTTCACGTTACCACCGCTAAGCTAAAGGTGGCTAATATTGGGCTATAAAGGAACTACAGCACGGTCACATGACTTCACGTCACCACCGCTAAGCTAAAGGCGGCTAATGTTGGGCTATAAAGGAACTACAGCACGGTTACATGACTTCACGTCACCACCGCTAAGCTAAAGGCGGCTAATGTTGGGCTATAAAGGAACTACAGCACGGTTACATGACTTCACGTCACCACCGCTAAGCTAAAGGAGGCTAATGTTGGGCTATAAAGGAACTACAGCACGGTCACATGACTTCACGTTGCCACCGCTAAGCTAAAGGAGGCTAATGTTGGGCTATAAAGGAACTATAGCACGGTCATATGACTTCACGTCTCCACCGCTAAGCTAAAGGAGGCTAATGTTGGGCTATAGAGGAACTACAGCACGGCCACGTGACTTCACGTCACCACCGCTAAGCTAAAGGTGGCTAATGTTGGGCTATAAAAGAACTACAGCATGGTCACATGACTTCACGTTGCCACCGCTAAGCTAAAGGCGGCTAATGTTGGGCGTGAGGAGGTTTAGTTTACTAATTTCAGTGTTTAGTCAAGTCACCAATTCACGAGTCCAAGTCCGAGTCACCAGGGGAGAGTCGTGGTCGAGTCCGAGTCATCATTACCTGTGTTCGAGTCCGAGTCACAAGTCTTCATGTATTAATCTTCGTGGATATATGTGTTGAAATGTACCTGCTCCTCTACATTGCTGTTATCCTGTCATGTTATACTAATCTGTCTATTGAACTGCTGTGAAGCGAGTTTGGCTTCAATTCTTGTAATAGGTGCTATACAAATATAAAGCTTATTACTAATATTATTATTATTATTATATTATTGTAAATGACTTTTAATATGTCTAACTATATTTAAAATGAGTTAATGACCTTTTAGTGGTAGTTCATATGGTAAAGTTTTCGTTTTGCACTTTTATTTTGATAGCAATAAGATCGGGACTCTTATTTTGAAGGAACTTTTACCGGTTAAATCAGTTTACTGATAAAGATAAAGCCCCAGAAATCACATGGCATTCTGCATGTTAAGTAGCCATGTGCTTTCGTGTTATCGGCTGAATCTGTATGTGATTGGATCACGTTACTCTGATGATAGTGTTCATCACAGCCTATAGGTCTGAACTCGATCCTTAGAGTAATGTGTTACGGAGCCTTCTCTTCAATATTGTTTCCACATAAGAGCATGTGCGCTGCTCTTTTCCAATGTGGAAGCAGAATGTGTGAAGGCAAGACAGCACGATGCGGGGCGTGTCTCCTAGACATCTCTAGACTGGAATAGCGGGCCCAGTACGTGAACTCTCCTCGCAGGCGCACACGCCAGGACAGAGGACATCAGACTCCAGAGAAAGACTTGCTCGAGTCCGAGTCATCGTGGGGGGGGGAAATTCACGAGTCCGAAGTCCAAGTCATAGTGCGCGAGAATTCATGAGTCCAAGTCAGTCGCGTCAATCAGTCCGAGTCCGACTCGAATCACGAGTCCCGAAAATCGGCACTCGAGTCCGAGTCCGGGACTCGAGTGCTCCATCTCTCCGTCTCACTTTTACAGTTTTAGCATAAACTATTTGTTTCATTTATGCTAAAGGTTTGCATTGGATATCTTCTATTTATTCATAGTGTTGGTTGATGTTGAGACAATACTTAACAATTGAGACAGTTTAAAGAACTTCTTGGCTTCCTGGCGTTCGTGTAAAAAAGGTTTTGTAGATAATTGTAAATGGTACCAAACTTGTATATATCATATGGGCAATACCACCATTTTACAATTATATTCAGTCCTAATAATGTGTAGAAATGTACCTTTTTTACAAACCCTGAATCCCGCTTTGACCGCAAGTAGACGTATAAGTGACATGTCGACGTTTAAAGCAGGTTAACACTTTAGGAGTTGTGCTTCTGCTGTGAAACGCTTTAGCCTGGCTGTAAATCAATATTTACGACCTCTGAACGCCAGCAAATAAATATGATATATGTACGTCTCAAATCTCTCTTGGCCCAGTTCGAGTACAGTTGGATTTACTATGCCAACGGTCTTTTCCTCTTACATTGGAATATGTTCTTTTTTAAATGAACTGGGATGAAAAGCATTTGGCTGGGTTTTATGAGCACTCGTAAAGTCGTGGATTTAAATTGACTGGTCGTTACCAAAGAGAAAAGGCGGTCTGTTGCTCAGCTCAAGAATGTGGTGGGTTGGATCCTCGGGTTGCTCATTGAGCCAGACAGTTTGGGAGTTTCGCTGGTTTTATTCTAGGTCTCAACATAACCTTCGACAGAATAAAAAGGTCATTACTAAATACTGTAAACGGTCTTTGTGGAGTTTAAATTATCTGTTTATGACTCAGATAGTTATGATGTGAATGTCCTCAGTATTGGTCTTCAGATCCAGATATTTGACACACTGACGTCTGAACTGGTGCTCGATCAAATGTGAAGATATCTCTGAAGATAATACGAGGGGAAATGGATGTGTGCGGTACATTTTATGGCAATCCAAGTTGTCAATGTCACAGTGCACAACCGATGGCTGGAGGCGTTTTAAGCAGTCGATGTAGTCCGCCGTGGTTTCTCCATTGGGTTGTAAAAAACGCGGTTTTTGAAGCCTCGATTTCGGCATTTTAGTCGTCGCCAGTTTTAATCCTTTTGGAAGGGATATGTGAGGGTGTCGCTTAATACAACCGGGGGGCTTCAAAAATACATTTTTAAGAGGCCATATTTATACAACCAATTCAAAAAGGCTAACTGTGAAACTGTGTTCAAGTTGTAACACACCGTTGTAGTTTTTTCATCTATTTCATACTAAATAGGACCATCATTTATTAAATGAACATCATGCCGTCTGGCACAATAACACCACAATAACTCCAGCACCTCCAAGCAGACTCAAGTCCCGCTGTAACAACCTGGGGAGCCTCCGCTAAGACGCTGCGGATATCCACTCAAACCCTGGTCTAGTCTGTAGCGGAATACTGCGCCCCAGTCTGGAGCAGAAGCCCTCATGCGAGAAAGGTCGACGTGGCTATCAATAGCTCCGTCCGAATAATAACTGGATGCTTAAAGCCTACCCCTGTGTCCCTCTTGCCAGTCCTCGCGGGAATAGCACCGGCCGGCCTCCGACGGGAGGCTGCCACCCTCGCCCTGGCCAGGAAGGCACAAAAGTATGACTGGCACATCCTGCACAACACCACAATAACACCAGCACCTCCAAGCAGACTCCAGTCCCGCCACCCCTACTACAAAGCAGCTCAAGAGATGCTCAACTCCACCTCTGAGGACGTCTCCAGAGATACATGGGTGGCAGCAGCTTGGAAGCAGGAGTGGGAGTCAGCCAGGCCCTCCCGAATCCACCGTTACATCTGGGACCCGGGAGATGGCGCCATTGGAGGAGACGACCTGCCGCGCCACGAACTGGGGTCGGTCGCTTTAAAACCTCGATGAAGACGTGGGGCTTGGCGGACAGTGCGGCATGCGAGTGCGGTGACCCTGAGCAGACCGCTGTCCATATAATCACCATCTGCCCCTTATGTAGACCACCCTCGGAGCCAGCCTCTCCGACCTAGGACCAGAGATGCGGGCATGGCTACACGACACAGAGTTACACGAAAGAGAAGATGCTGTCTTGAAGAAGGCTGCTGAACATTGGAGAAACTGAAACCTTGACTTCGCTCTCAGACCCAGAGGTTGCTATGAATGTTTGTGAAGAACATGTTAATCCATCTTGAGATTTGTAGTCTTCGAGTCAAAGTGACTAAGATGGATGATTTAAAATCTAGAGAGATGGGTATTTCATGGTTACAAGGAAATAAAGTAAAACAATTCTCAAACCTATCAGCATTATCTTTTACTGCTTCTGTGCTGCTAGGATTTATCAACTCAATGCAAATCAAGTTTTATTTATAAAGCACATTTAAAAACGGTTTGTGGTCGAGCCAAAGTGCTGTACGTGTAAAACGCTACAATAACAATAATTTACAACAGAAAAAACCCAGAGAAAAGTCGGGTGTCGTGCTCAGCTCTGACGAGAAGGCCGGAGAGAAGAAGTGTGTCTTCAGTGAAGGTTTAACAACCCCTAGGGCAGGGGTGTCAAACTCAAGGCCCGGGGGCCAAATCCGGCCCGCCACCTCATTTTATGTGGCCCACAAGAGCTTGCAAAGAATATAATACGTTTATTATAAGGTCACGTGCCGCTTTACAGGAGCACGTTGCCCATAAACTACATGTCCCACAATGCATCTCATTTTGTGAGATGCGCACTGAAGAGACTTGTAATTACTTACTAGACTTATGCTTTCAGGCGTAGTTAATTATGAAGTTATTACCCTATCCGATAACAATCCAATGCAGAGGAAATATTGTAAAATAATACATTATTTTATATATTTATTATATATATTTATATAGTCTTAAAGTTACCACCGGCCCTTTGAGTGCAACCATAATTCTAATGTGGCCCGCGATGAAATTGAGTTTGACAGCCCTGCCCTAGGGTCTTTTATTTACCTTTATGAAATGGTACTTTAAACATATCAATAACTTGGATGCACCGTGTGTCTTATTCACCCTAAACTCTGTGATATATGGCCAATCTAGAGCGGAACATTTAAATCATCGATAGGTCTTGTGCGAACAGTTAGAGATTGAGAGTATTTGTTGTTGTTGTTGTTGTTGTTAGAAGACAGTTGAGAACATTTCAACAGTTGCAATGAAATGTACTTGCCGTTGCAGGGAGTAGTAAACATTGGCAATAAGGGAACAGTGCACATTGAAACCCTCCCGTTCTCATCGTCCTCTTTTTCTTCTGATGTGCATCTTATTCAATGTTCATAAACTTTATGCAATAACAGAAGGGATGCTTCAGAGACGATGACGAGACGGCGCCGACGTCAGTAAACCGCCAGTAAACCGCCAGTCCCGCCTCAAAACCCACCTCGTCAACTCTCTATCCATAAGCCCCCCCCCCCTCTCAATCAACTTCCTCCTGACTGCTTTTCTGTTGTTTTGTTTCTTTTTGGTTTTCTCTTTGTTTTGTTTGTCTGCCCTCCCTCCCAAATGCAAAGCGTCTTTGGGTTCAGAAAAGCGCTATATAAAATTAATATATTATTATTATTATTATTAGTAGTAAACAATAACTGTAACGATATCAACATGCAATATCGTTGACGAAGAAGGACGAGACGAAAATGTAGTTTCCTAAATAAAAACGTTGCCAAAATCTCTCTTTACTTTCGTTGACGAAAAAGAAGGAGACGAAATTTTATCAAAGATAACGTTACATCTTGCATTGCGTTATCAGAAGGGAAGCAAAGTGGCCGTAACACAGTAAGGACACCACAAACCTGACACTCTGCAAAGCTGCTTTCTTAGTCATTCAGCCCGTGCTCTTCATCCAATACGGTTAGGTTCACTGAAATGTTCAATATAATCTGATGACTAATAGTTAGTTTTCTTTGACTAAAATGAGACTAAAATGTTCAGACTTTTAGTCTAAATAAACAAGATGAAGGTGACTCCATATGACTAAAACTAACCAGGACATTTGTCACGGGACTAAGACTAACGGTACGTCCACCCGGTTCCGTCGCGTTGCTTCAACGGAGACGCTTCCCTTTCACTTTGAACGGGGTGACGTCACGCTTTGCCGAACTGCATTGTGGTTCCGTCGCTCGCTTTGCCTCCGTCGCTCGCTTTGCCTCCGTCGCTCGCTTCGAAAGTTGAGAAAAGTTCAACTTCTCAAGCGTCGACGGAAGCGATAGCCAATCAAATCATATGCCAGTACAAGCTCTAGCCAATCAAACCATATGCCAGTACAAGCTCTAGCCAATCAAACCATATGCCAGTACAAGCTCTAGCCAATCAAATCATATGCCAGTACAAGCTCTAGCCAATCAAACCATATGCCAGTACAAGCTCTAGCCAATCAAACCATATGCCAGTACAAGCTCTAGCCAATCAAACCGCGTGCTTGTGTGTCCGGGGCGGGAGATTAATCTGATTGGTTGTCTGTCGCGCGCCAGACACGCCCACCGGCGCGCTTCAACGCGACGCTGCCGTGTGCACGCACCGTAAGACTAAATTGAAAAATAGCATACTGACAGAGGGAGGGACAATCCTGCGGGTGTAATAACAGTCAAACAAACTAGATGTTGGTAATTCGACCAAGCAACCTTTTCCTTTTGGTTATCAGCTCAACGGTACTTTGTTCATTCTGTGAAACCGTGAGATTGAGATTCTTAAGACATTGACACGGTGGTTTTTGCGATGTATGAGAAATGTTCCTGAAACCGATTTTTCTTTCCTTTTTTTTTAAGGTTTTGAAGAAGATTGCAAAGTACATTCAGGAGCAGAACGACAAGATCTACGCCCCGCGAGGCCTCCTGCTCACCGACCCCATCGAGAGAGGCCTCAGAGTCGTATCCTAAACTTTAACCAGGAATCTCTGTTGGTCGTCTTCCATCAACTGCACTTTGCTGCAGCTCGAGAGATGTCCCCTTTAAACACGTTCAAAAGCATTGACTTCTAGGCCGACTCCATCGGACACAGGTTATTAACATCAAGTCGTTAAATGTTATGAATGAAGACTTTTGCTTTGTTCTTGTCAGGGATATTTGGAGGTGGCCATGACTTTGTTTTATCGGGTTAATTGGTCTTTTGTCTTAAAAAAAGCTTAAGAAACGATTCCCTAAATAAATGATTTCCAGCTACTTAATTAAAAAACGCAGCCACGATGCTTTGAAATGGTCTGCATTTAAACGGCCCTAACATAAAAAAACCTTCTCGTTATGCAAGACTGAGCATGTGCGGGAAGATGAAGCCGAACTTTCTTCAAAAGGCTTTTCTTTGACTGCATCCTGTAAAGATTGAGGTGACCATCTTTGAAGACCGAAGCCTGACCAGATGAAAGCTTCCACGGTGAGTCTTAAAGCTCGTATGTATCTATAGATACCACGACGTTCTTCTTTCCTGAGGGGACATATTTGACACGAGGCCATGAAGGAAGTACAAGACAAAGTGTCCTCGTGTCCTCCTTCGCCCTCTGACACGGATGCTCCAGCCTTGAGCAGCCGTTCTCTCCCTTAAGGAGGGGCTGCCCGAGCAAGTTGTTGTTGTTATTGTCATCACCCCTATCCTCCATGACCTCCACCCGCCGCTCCGACCACATCGCCCCTACCCTCCATGACCTCCACCCGACGCTCCGACCACATCGCCCCCTACCCTCCATGACCTCCACCCGACGCTCCGACCACATCCCCCCCCTACCCTCCATGACCTCCACCCGACGCTCCGACCACATCCCCCCCTACCCTCCATGACCTCCACCCGACGCTCCGACCACATCACCCCTTTCCTCCATGACCTCCACCCGCCGCTCCGACCACATCGCCCCTACCCTCCATGACCTCCACCCGACGCTCCGACCACATCGCCCCTACCCTCCATGACCTCCACCCGACGCTCCGACCACATCCCCCCCTACCCTCCATGACCTCCACCCGACGCTCCGACCACATCACCCCTATCCTCCATGACCTCCACCCGCCGCTCCGACCACATCGCCCCTACCCTCCATGACCTCCACCCGACGCTCCGACCACATCCCCCCCTACCCTCCATGACCTCCACCCGACGCTCCGACCACATCACCCCTTTCCTCCATGACCTCCACCCGACGCTCCGACCACATCACCCCCAATCCTCCATGACCTCCACCCGACGCTCCGACCACATCACCCCTATCCTCCATGACCTCCACCCGATGCTCCAACCACATCGCCCCTATGCTCCATGACCTCCACCCGACGCTCCGACCACATCCCCCCCTACCCTCCATGACCTCCACCCGACGCTCCGACCACATCCCCCCCTACCCTCCATGACCTCCACCCGACGCTCCGACCACATCACCCCTTTCCTCCATGACCTCCACCCGCCGCTCCGACCACATCGCCCCTACCCTCCATGACCTCCACCCGACGCTCCGACCACATCGCCCCTACCCTCCATGACCTCCACCCGACGCTCCGACCACATCCCCCCCCTACCCTCCATGACCTCCACCCGACGCTCCGACCACATCACCCCTATCCTCCATGACCTCCACCCGCCGCTCCGACCACATCGCCCCTATCCCTCCATGACCTCCACCCGACGCTCCGACCACATCACCCCTTTCCTCCATGACCTCCACCCGACGCTCCGACCACATCACCCCAATCCTCCATGACCTCCACCCGACGCTCCGACCACATCACCCCTATCCTCCATGACCTCCACCCGACTGCTCCAACCACATCACCCCTATCCTCCATGACCTCCACCCGACGCTCCGACCACATCACCCCTATCCTCCATGACCTCCACCCGATGCTCCAACCACATCCCCCCTATCCTCCATGACCTCCACCCGACGCTCCGACCACATCGCCCCTATGCTCCATGACCTCCACCCGACGCTCCGACCACATCACCCCTACCCTCCATGACCTCCACCCGACGCTCCGACCACATCCCCCCTACCCTCCATGACCTCCACCCGACGCTCCGACCACATCACCCCTACCCTCCATGACCTCCACCCGACGCTCCGACCACATCGCCCCTACCCTCCATGACCTCCACCCGACGCTCCGACCACATCGCCCCTATGCTCCATGACCTCCACCCGACGCTCCGACCACATCACCCCTCTCCTCCATGACCTCCACCCGACGCTCCGACCCCATCGCCCCTACCCTCCATGACCTCCACCCGACGCTCCGACCACATCGCCCCTACCCTCCATGACCTCCACCCGACGCTCCGACCACATCGCCCCTATGCTCCATGACCTCCACCCGACGCTCCGACCACATCGCCCCTATGCTCCATGACCTCCACCCGACGCTCCGACCACATCACCCCTACCCTCCATGACCTCCACCCGACGCTCCGACCACATCACCCCTACCCTCCATGACCTCCACCCGACGCTCCGACCACGTCACCCCTACCCTCCATGACCTCCACCCGACGCTCCGACCCCATCCCCCCTATCCTCCATGACCTCCACCCGACGCTCCGACCACATCACCCCTACCCTCCATGACCTCCACCCGACCACATCACCCCTACCCTCCATGACCTCCACCCGACGCTCCGACCACATCACCCCTATCCTCCATGACCTCCACCCGACGCTCCGACCCCATCACCCCTATCCTCCATGACCTCCACCCGACGCTCCGACCACATCACCCCTATCCTCCATGACCTCCACCCGACGCTCCGACCACATCCCCCCTACCCTCCATGACCTCCACCCGACGCTCCGACCACATCCCCCCCTACCCTCCATGACCTCCACCCGACGCTCCGACCACATCACCCCTACCCTCCATGACCTCCACCCGACGCTCCGACCACATCACCCCTACCCTCCATGACCTCCACCCGACGCTCCGACCACATCCCCCCTACCCTCCATGACCTCCACCCGACGCTCCGACCACATCGCCCCTACCCTCCATGACCTCCACCCGACGCTCCGACCACATCGCCCCCATCCTCCATGACCTCCACCCGACGCTCCGACCACATCACCCCTACCCTCCATGACCTCCACCCGACGCTCCGACCACATCACCCCTATCCTCCATGACCTCCACCCGACGCTCCGACCACATCACCCCCATCCTCCATGACCTCCACCCGACGCTCCGACCACATCACCCCTACCCTCCATGACCTCCACCCGACGCTCCGACCACATCACCCCTACCCTCCATGACCTCCACCCGACGCTCCGACCACATCACCCCTACCCTCCATGACCTCCACCCGACGGCTCCGACCACATCACCCCCATCCCTCCATGACCTCCACCCGACGCTCCGACCACATCACCCCTACCCTCCATGACCTCCACCCGACGCTCCGACCCCATCACCCCTACCCTCCATGACCTCCACCCGACGCTCCGACCACATCACCCCCATCCTCCATGACCTCCACCCGACGCTCCGACCACATCACCCCCTATCCTCCATGACCTCCACCCGACGCTCCGACCACATCACCCCTACCCTCCATGACCTCCACCCGACGCTCCGACCACATCACCCCCATCCTCCATGACCTCCACCCGACGCTCCGACCACATCACCCCTACTCCTCCATGACCTCCACCCGACGCTCCGACCACATCACCCCCTACCCTCCATGACCTCCACCCGACGCTCCGACCACATCACCCCCTATCCCTCCATGACCTCCACCGACGCTCCGACCACATCACCCCTACCCTCCATGACCTCCACCCGACGCTCCGACCCCATCACCCCCATCCTCCATGACCTCCACCCGACGCTCCGACCACATCACCCCATCCTCCATGACCTCCACCCGACGCTCCGACCACATCACCCCCATCCTCCATGACCTCCACCGACGCTCCGACCACATCACCCCCATCCTCCATGACCTCCACCCGACGCTCCGACCACAATCACCCCTTACCCCTCCATGAACCTCCACCCGACGCTCCGACCCCATCACCCCTACCCTCCATGACCTCCACCCGACGCTCCGACCCACATCACCCCTTATCCCTCCATGACCTCCACCCGACGCTCCGACCACATCACCCCTATCCTCCATGACCTCCACCCGACGCTCCGACCACATCACCCCTATCCCTCCATGACCTCCACCCGACGCTCCGACCACATCACCCCTACCCTCATGACCTCCACCCGACGCTCCGACCACATTCACCCCTATCCCTCCATGACCTCCACCCGACGCTCCGACCACATCACCCCTACCCTCCATGACCTCCACCCGACGCTCCGACCACATCACCCCTATCCCTCCATGACCTCCACCCGACGCTCCGACCACATCACCCCTACCCTCCATGACCTCCACCCGACGCTCCGACCACATCACCCCTACCCTCCATGACCTCCACCCGACGCTCCGACCCCATCACCCCTACCCTCCATGACCTCCACCCGACGCTCCGACCACATCACCCCTACCCTCCATGACCTCCACCCGACGCTCCGACCAACTCCTAATCCACTAACCCCTCGCCCTTATTCCACCTAGCTTAGCACTTTCTACTTTTGTTGTTGTTTTGTTTTACTTGCTCGTAAGCGCTTTGAGCACCAGGAAAAGCGCTTTATAAATGTAATGTATTATTTATTTATTTGTATTTCATGGAATGTTGATTATTCCTCTGTGAAGTAGTCGTTACGTTCCCTCTTTGCTAGGGGTCAGGAAGGGAAACGACACGACCAGTTTGTAAGTGGTATTGGTTACCGGTGGGTTTATTTATGACGGCAACTGAGCAAAACAACGATAAACACACGAACAGCCTGGACCGACCTGTTACGGGTTAACAGGACTCCAAAAGAGAGTTGCACAGTAGGCTGAAAGAGAAAGAACGTCCCTCACTTCTAAAGTGGAACAAAACACTAAACAAAAGGAGACTGTGTGGAAACACAGCTGTTGCTAATCGCCGGGGTCTAAGCCATATACACAAGTGCTGATCTACAGGCGCTAAGCTAACCTGCGTCTAAGCTGTTTCACAACGTCACTAATCTAGATGCGGGTCTACGGGCGCTAAGCAACCTGGATCTACGCAACCCCCACACGCCCTACTCTAAACACAGATACCAAGACGCACTGCTCACCAGTGAGATCGCACAGAACCCTACAGACTGTAGAGGGTTGACTCCATCAGAGCTCCAGCTCTCCTCGTGTCTCTGAGTCCTGACTCCTCGTGTCTCTGAGTCCTGACTCCATCAGAGCTCCAGCTCTCCTCGTGTCTCTCTGAGTCCTGACTCCTCGTGTCTCTCTGAGTCCTGACTCCATCAGAGCTCCAGCTCTCCTCGAGTCTCTGAGTCCTGACTCCATCAGAGCTCCAGCTCTCCTCGTGTCTCTGAGTCCTGACTCCATCAGAGCTCCAGCTCTCCTCGAGTCTCTGAGTCCTGACTCCATCAGAGCTCCAGCTCTCCTCGAGTCTCTGAGTCCTGACTCCATCAGAGCTCCAGCTCTCCTCGTGTCTCTCTGAGTCCTGACTCCATCAGAGCTCCAGCTCTCCTCGTGTCTCTCTGAGTCCTGACTCCATCAGAGCTCCAGCTCTCCTCGTGTCTCTGAGTCCTGACTCCATCAGAGCTCCAGCTCTCCTCGTGTCTCTGAGTCCTGACTCCTCGTGTCTCTCTGAGTCCTGACTCCATCACAGCTCCAGCTCTCCTCGTCTCTCTGAGTCCTGACTCCATCAGAGCTCCAGCTCTCCTCGTGTCTCTCTGAGTCCTGACTCCATCAGAGCTCCAGCTCTCCTCGAGTCTCTGAGTCCTGACTCCATCAGAGCTCCAGCTCTCCTCGTGTCTCTGAGTCCTGACTCCATCAGAGCTCCAGCTCTCCTCGAGTCTCTGAGTCCTGACTCCATCAGAGCTCCAGCTCTCCTCGTGTCTCTCTGAGTCCTGACTCCATCAGAGCTCCAGCTCTCCTCGTGTCTCTCTGAGTCCTGACTCCATCAGAGCTCCAGCTCTCCTCGTGTCTCTCTGAGTCCTGACTCCATCAGAGCTCCAGCTCTCCTCGTGTCTCTGAGTCCTGACTCCATCAGAGCTCCAGCTCTCCTCGTGTCTCTGAGTCCTGACTCCTCGTGTCTCTCTGAGTCCTGACTCCATCACAGCTCCAGCTCTCCTCGTCTCTCTGAGTCCTGACTCCATCAGAGCTCCAGCTCTCCTCGTGTCTCTCTGAGTCCTGACTCCATCAGAGCTCCAGCTCTCCTCGTGTCTCTCTGAGTCCTGACTCCATCAGAGCTCCAGCTCTCCTCGTGTCTCTGAGTCCTGACTCCATCAGAGCTCCAGCTCTCCTCGTGTCTCTGAGTCCTGACTCCATCAGAGCTCCAGCTCTCCTCGTGTCTCTGAGTCCTGACTCCATCAGAGCTCCAGCTCTCCTCGTGTCTCTCTGAGTCCTGACTCCATCAGAGCTCCAGCTCTCCTCGTGTCTCTGAGTCCTGACTCCATCAGAGCTCCAGCTCTCCTCGTGTCTCTGAGTCCTGACTCCATCAGAGCTCCAGCTCTCCTCGTGTCTCTGAGTCCTGACTCCATCAGAGCTCCAGCTCTCCTCGTCTCTCTGAGTCCTGACTCCATCAGAGCTCCAGCTCTCCTCGTGTCTCGGAGTCCTGACTCCTCGTGTCTCTCTGAGTCCTGACTCCATCAGAGCTCCAGCTCTCCTCGTCTCTCTGAGTCCTGACTCCTCGTGTCTCTCTGAGTCCTGACTCCATCAGAGCTCCAGCTCTCCTCGTCTCTCTGAGTCCTGACTCCTCGTGTCTCTCTGAGTCCTGACTCCATCAGAGCTCCAGCTCTCCTCGTCTCTCTGAGTCCTGACTCCATCAGAGCTCCAGCTCTCCTCGTCTCTCTGAGTCCTGACTCCTCGTGTCTCTCTGAGTCCTGACTCCATCAGAGCTCCAGCTCTCCTCGTGTCTCTGAGTTCTGACTCCATCAGAGCTCCAGCTCTCCTCGTGTCTCTTTGAGTCCTGACTCCTCGTGTCTCTCTGAGTCCTGACTCCATCAGAGCTCCAGCTCTCCTCGTCTCTCTGAGTCCTGACTCCTCGTGTCTCTCTGAGTCCTGACTCCATCAGAGCTCCAGCTCTCCTCGTCTCTCTGAGTCCTGACTCCATCAGAGCTCCAGCTCTCCTCGTCTCTCTGAGTCCTGACTCCTCGTGTCTCTGAGTCCTGACTCTCCAGTTATGAAACACGTATATTCCCCTCGGGGTTTGAGTGCAGAGAAAGCGTCTGTTAGGAGAGCTGTAATGAGAGGGCTCGCTGCGTACTTAATGTGTGTACAGAAGATTTAACGCCTCCTCCGCGTTCAAAGAACCCCACATCAAAGTGTGAAGCCTCTTCCTCTGAGTCAGGCTAGGGACTGTTCATGGAGCACTTAAAGGATTACTCCGCTTGCTTTATGACGCTGAGCTGCGGTGTTGGTCACAGTCTGCTCATGGAGACCTCATGAGAAAGTGATGAAGACTCCGGTTAGCAACATGTCTTTAAGTCATCAAACGATCACCACATGTTTCTTTAAAATGGCCATTTCCTCGTTTGCTTCGCCGAGCTTCACCTCAATTATTTCAAATTGCGCTTTTAATTATCTTTTTTCATTTGTTTTCATTTGTCCGATTCTTTCATCTGTATATTTGTTCTTACGCTCTAATGCTGGTTCATTTCTATTTTGAGATGTTCCTGTTTTAGAATTGATTGTTTCTACTCTTTTAATTTGATATGTGCAATGCCTTGTTTTGTTTCGTGCTGCAGCAACAAAACCCCAAATTGGGATTAACAAAGTACGTCTTATCTTATCCTTCAGCGAGATGCTCGTAGTTTCAAGACAACACAAACAGCAGCAGACATTCCTCTTTTTCATCGTCATGTTTTATAATGCTACTGCGAGACATGAAGGCAGCAGAGAACCGGTATCTAAAATGCCTTCCTCCACAATTGTCAGGCAATAGATCAGGGGTGTCGAACTCAATTTCATCGTGGGCCACATTAGTATTATGGGTGCACTCAAAGGGCCGGTTGTAACTATATAAATATACATATATAAATACATAATATATATGAAATAATGTATTATATTATTGCCTCTGCATTGGATTTGTATTGGATAGGGTAATAACTTCATAATTAACTACGTCTGAAAGCAGAAGTCTAGGGCAAATAATTGCAAGTCTCTTCAGTGCGCATGTCACAACATGAGATGCATTGTGGGACATGTGCTTCTGTAAGATAAGATAAGATGGACCTTTATTAATCCCTGTGGGGAAATGCAGTTGTTTAACAGCAACAGGGTAAGATTGAAAAACAGGACAGCACAGATTCACACAAATGAATAAAATTAAGGATAAATCAAAGATTAAAAAAATGATAAATAACTGTAAAATAAGAAATTAATTAAAATGAACATATATAGACATACTGTAAAGTAGCATGTAACCGTATAATAAACGTATTATATTCTTTGAAAGCTCTTGCGGGCCACATCAAATGAAGTCGAGGGCCGGATTTGGCCCCCGGGCCTTGAGTTTGACACCCCTGCAATAGATGAAGCTGAAGAACCCTCAACAATACAACTCCAGATCCCATGAGATCGGTTTGCCTACGACTGAGATTTGGACTTTGCCCTGACGGACCTCAGGAGTTTAATGTTCTGGTCTTTGGCCCCAGTTGGTCAATCATCACTTTCTTTCAAACGGCCCATGTCCTTGTTTACTTCGCCAAGCTTTACCACAACTATTTCATTTTGCTCATGAAGATTACGACTAAGATGATATAGGCCCAATCCCAAACCACGCCCTACACACTCCCCCTCCGTGACGGAGTGAGTGAACACGAGGCTCAACGAGGCTCCCTCAGATGGAGGGAGTACACACGGCAGCAGCTTTGGGACGGCCTCCCCTCTCCGGCAGAAACAGGAAGTGACTGTTTGTAACAACGGTTTCAAATCAGCTTCTCTTTGACAAAAAATGTAAATTTAATAACTCAAATAAAACTCCAAACATCTTTAGTTGTGTTTCAAAGCTCTTTTAGTTTTAAACCTGATGTTTGTAAGCTTCTTAGTTTTTGCAACGGTCTGTAAATATACACAACTTTATAATAAAATGCACACATTTACCTTTTTCTAGACTGAACACAGGTTTGATCCTCAGTGAAAAACATATGAGGTCATCATGAGGTTGTTAACATCGCAGTTTATCAGAGGATGTTTGCTGGAACTACTTGTTAACAGCGTGTTTCCTGAGGACACACACAGCGTGACTCCGGTCAGGGAGAGACCGGTCTCAAGTCGGCATCGCTGCAGACTCGCTGCTTTGGAACAGCCCTTAATGTGGCGGACCCTCCACGCGAACGCGCAAACGGTAGGGGTAGTGTGTAGGGTGTAGCGTGTAGGGCGTAGCGTGTAGGGCGTAGCGTGTAGGGCGTAGCGTGTAGGGCGTAGGGCGTAGGGCGTAGGGCGTAGTGTGTAGGGCGTAGTGTGTAGGGTGTAGGGCGTGGTTAGGGATTCGGCCTAAGAGAGGTATCTTGCATACGAATGTGCAAAGATATTCGGAGGGTTGTGCAGAACTGACCATTTTGAGGGGGTTTAACTTCGGGGGTAATTGTAGTGTTTTGAGGAAAATCTTAAAGGCATTCTGAGGTTACATCTGCGGACGTCACTGTTTGTTGCCACGAGATAGAAACTGTACGTTGTCTCTGCTCTGCTTGAACAGAAACTTGTTCTCGTCATCGTTCCAGTTCGTCAAGCGTTGGCACAGCTGGCTTTCCTGCGTATTCAGAGGCTTATTCACACTTTTATTCGCTAAAATAACGTGTAGCTTTGGAGAAATAGCTCAAACGCTGATAGTGGACTGTCCAGGTTATTTATTCTACTTACATCGTCTTTCCAATAGCAGCACGAAAGATAAAGCTAAACTTTAAGCTCTTCTGAGCTGCCTGCATGTTCTGCTTCTTGTCCATCTCTCTGTACATTATGCAAGAGTTCAGCCAATAAATCAGTTTCCTCCAAGAATGTTAGATAACATCACGGACGGGCACAACATGTAAGGTATTCCTCGTTTACGAGCGCCGAAGGTCAAACGGTTAAATCACCATCTGAAACGGAAATATTTCGGACGATAGAGGAAACAGTTTGCCTCGTTAGGAGCTAAGCTACACATGCAGGGCGTGGAATATAGGGAGGCTCCGATCGCCGATTTCGGGGCCGATCGCCGGAATCATTATCGGCCGATCCGATCGAGTGGGCGGGGCCTAAATGGAAGATTTAAACATCACTTTAAATCTTCCATTTAAAGTGATGTTTAAACTCAGTTAATGCTCATTCTCTGGAGCTTCCACAAACAACAACAACAACAACTTAATTATTACATTCAAATTATGTTCATTATTCAAGTTTACATTCACTTTGGAGAATAACACGGGAGGAATTAGCGGAAGCGCTCTCTCTCCCCCCTCTCTCTCTCTCCCTCTCTCTCCCTCTCTCTCTCCCCTTCCCTCTCACTCTCTCTCTCCCCCCCTCTCTCTCTCTCCCCCTCTCTCTCTCTCCCCCTCTCCCTCTCCTGACAGCCTGTCAGTATCTCATGCAGCTCACTGATCCAGTAATGAGTGACCCGACAGTGAAGAATACATATATTTATAATACCTAGTTTAGCTTGTTCCAGAGGTAGATCAAATAGCTAAGTGTGTTAGGTCTAACTCTGACGGTACGTCCACACAGCAGCTTTTCAAAAAATTTGAAAATCTTGGAGCTGGCCACAACCAATCACATGAATCTCCCGCCCCCGACATACAAAGCAAAAAACCCCGGGATTTTATGCGAGCAATATATATATATATAAACTCCCCAAACAGGCGAAAACCTACCAGTTTCCCCCACTGTCTCTGCCACCTCCCTCCATGCCTGGTTCCTCCGGTTTGTATCCCGGTAATAGTTCTGGTCGTAAAGAACCGGGTGATTTGCTACCGTAATTTCTCGTTTGGAATATGAGGAAATGAACTTCGGTCTGGTTCTCCCTGTGTGTGTGTTTCGCTGCGCTCACCGGTCCGGCGGGCGGAGCTGCAGGATTTCTGCTTCACGTTGCATACCACTATTTTACTGTCTTTTTCGGACACCTTGAAATAATGCCAGACCGGTGAAGCCGTGTTGGCGAGCTTGTTTTGCCGCGCACAGAGAAAAGTGTCATGTATTTTACGTCATGCGATCGGCTCTCGCGATCGGCATGTTTAGAGAGCACTGATCGATCGGTAGAGAGTGAGTATCGGCCGATCTCGATCGGAGCATCCCTAGTTGAATACATTAAAACAGTAGGATAATATGTCAAAGAATAGTAATTGTTGAGTTGTTATTGTGAAGAAAAGGCTGCCAATGAAGTACTTTGTGTTCTCCATTCCATTATACTGAGAAAAAGAGACTTTTACTACACTGGAAATAACGTTTTTTAAGACTTGGTTGAAGAGAAAACCTCCCGAATTGTTGATATTTTCACGGAAAGGTTTTTCCAGCTATGAAAATACTCTCTTCCTGATTCCCCCTGTTGTACATTTAGTTTCTTGGTCAACAGTTATCATTCCTCAGCAGTAATGTACCATCCCAGAGAGACAGTATGACCACAGATGGCTTTTATATCCCTCAGGTTATTGCCTCGAGATCTCATCCCATAAATGATATCAATCTCTGTCAAAGTAAATCCCTTCCTTTCCTTGTGTGAACTGAAAAATGCGTTTTCTCGGTGTCTTCCCCGATCATGCTGGAAAGTACTTTAGTACAGACTCTGCAGACTGCACTGTAGCGGGGAAGACAGCCTGTAAATATGTTACCTACTGGATAGGGACTGTTGTGTTTGGCAACATTTGGGATTGATGGATAAACCACAGCTGCCATTATCGTACAGAAGCAGACGGGGATTCATCTTCCCGATTGAAATGCCTGCTGAGAGCCTCCATACACAAACATGTCCCGTTGAGGAATGTAAACCCAAGACGTTTATAAGGAGCTGTTGAGAGAAAAGTGCATTGGAGCGCTGCCATGCTGGAAGACGGGATGATCCACAGAAAGCAGGCGCTGCACACAAACTAAAACATCCATTCCTCCAGAGTTCGAGCCTCTTCGTCCTCCACAGTCTCAATATCGAACCTTCATTAACACGTGGCCATTCATGTCCAATATCGTCTTACAATGCAAGAGTGTTGGCCTTTTTCATTCACACACAAACGGCATCTTAGGTCACTTGACCCCTCTGATTCGAACATATGATGATATGATGCACTACTTAACTACTAACCCACCAGCTTTTTGACTACACATCTAGAATTGGCTGCACATTGACAAAATACAACATAAAAAAGCACCTACATCTACTTGTGACTGACAAAACCAGCATAATATAATACTATATAATATAATGTTACTGTGAAAAGAGATACATAGTTTATATTGGGACACTTGAAGCGATACAAGCGGCCGAGATGGGTTTCCTCCGCCGGGTGGCTGGCGTCTCCCTTAGAGATAAGGTGAGAAGTTCGGTCATCAGGGAGGGACTCGGAGTTGAGCCGCTCCTCCTTCGCGTCGAAAGGAGCCAGTTGAGGTGGTTCGGGCACCTAGTTAGGATGCCACCTGGGCGCCTCCCTAGGGAGGAGTTCCAGGCACGTCCAGCTGGGAAGAGACCAAGGGGTAGACCTAGGACCAGGTGGAGGGATTATATCTCTTCGCTGGCCTGGGAGCGCCTTGGGATCCCCCAGTCAGAGCTGGTTGATGAGGGGAAAGGAACGTTTGGGGCTCTGCTGGAACTGCTACCCCGAGACCCGACCGTGGATGGATGGATGGACGGATGGATGGGTGGGTGGACGGGTGGATGGACGGATGGACGGATGGACGGATGGATGGATGGACGGATGGATGGACGGGTGGGTGGATGGGTGGATGGATGGACGGACGGATGGATGGACGGATGGACGGATGGATGGATGGACAGATGCATGGATGGATGGACGGATGGATGGACGGATGGATGGATGGACAGATGCATGGATGGATGGACAGATGGATGGACAGATGCATGGATGGATGGACGGATGGATGGACGGATGGACGGGTGGATGGGTGGATGCATGGACGGACGGATGGACGGACGGACGGGTGGATGGACGGATGGGACACTTGAAGTAGATTTAGCTGATAATATTCTGTACTTCTTAATTGGTTTCTCAAATGTAGGACTTTTATTCTTTTAAGACCATACTTTTTCTACTTTTTCTTAGGTTTAGGATCTAAGTACTTCTTCCACCTTCTCTGTTGGTCAACATATGTTCGCACCTTCTTCATAAATACCTGACTGAACAATACCTGCTTTTGGTTTCCACACCATAAACAAAGGCTTGATGCCTCTGCCAACAAACCGAGCTGAAGACGCAGTGTTTTGCAATGTGTGTGAGATAGAGATGGCTTAGTTTGAACGGTTGTGTAAGAGTGGTCGGCATGTGGAGAGCCAGCAGACAGATTATCTGATTTAGACCAAACCCTGAATATCTATCAGTGTCAGTCAAGGGCGGAGCAGTTTGTGTTCAGTGTAACGAAACGCCCCAAATAGAAAGGTCCAAAAGCCTCGGCTAACATTTTCACTATTATTTGAATACAGAATCTAATCCACTCTGGTTTTCTACTTCTATACCTGAAACCCCGACTAATTCAGTTTTAGGAACACCAGAGTTAGAATTGATATATCAATGATCTGGAGAACGTGACGCCCATATACAAGATGTCTCCTGACGTAAACAACAACGTGACGTCGGAGCTCCGTAAAAACAAAAACGTCTCTGCCGTCTGATTTGATTTGAGGGCGCGGCGCTACTGTTACCCGGTGAAGACGAAACCCTGATATAAGATACTTTTAAATGTAGGTTGAAGCACTGAATGGGGTTCAAGGTTCTGCTAACGTGTTGAATTGAGAGAAATTAAGGTATATGTTGAAAAGCTGATGTTCAGGTGCATATCAGTATGTAGTGTCTCTACTTTAAAGAGTCCTCTCCTGCTGGTGTTCAGGTGTATATCAGTATGTAGTGTCTCTACTTTAAAGAGTCCTCTCCTGCTGGTGTTCAGGTGTATATCAGTATGTAGTGTCTTTACTTTAAAGAGTCCTCTCCTGCTGGTGTTCAGGTGTATATCAGTATGTAGTGTCTCTACTTTAAAGAGTCCTCTCCTGCTGGTGTTCAGGTGTATATCAGTATGTAGTGTCTCTACTTTAAAGAGTCCTCTCCTGCTGGTGTTCAGGTGTATATCAGTATGTAGTGTCTTTACTTTAAAGAGTCCTCTCCTGCTGATGTTCAGGTGTATATCAGTGTGTAGTGTCTTTACTTTAAAGAGTCCTCTCCTGCTGATGTTCAGGTGTATATCAGTATGTAGTGTCTCTACTTTAAAGAGTCCTCTCCTGCTGATGTTCAGGTGTATATCAGTATGTAGGGTCTCTACTTTAAAGAGTCCTCTCCTGCTGATGTTCAGGTGTATATCAGTATGTAGTGTCTCTACTTTAAAGAGTCCTCTCCTGCAGATGTTCAGGTGTATATCAGTGTGTAGTGTCTCTACTTTAAAGAGTCCTCTCCTGCGGATGTTCAGGTGTATATCAGTATGTAGTGTCTCTACTTTAAAGAGTCCTCTCCTGCTGATGTTCAGGTGTATATCAGTGTGTAGTGTCTCTACTTTAAAGAGTCCTCTCCTGATGATGTTCAGGTGTATATCAGTATGTAGTGTCTCTACTTTAAAGAGTCCTCTCCTGCTGATGTTCAGGTGTATATCAGTATGTAGTGTCTCTACTTTAAAGAGTCCTCTCCTGCTGGTGTTCAGGTGTATATCAGTATGTAGTGTCTCTACTTTAAAGAGTCCTCTCCTGCTGATGTTCAGGTGTATATCAGTATGTAGTGTCTCTACTTTAAAGAGTCCTCTCCTGCTGGTGTTCAGGTGTATATCAGTATGTAGTGTCTCTACTTTAAAGAGTCCTCTCCTGCTGATGTTCAGGTGTATATCAGTACGTAGTGTCTCTACTTTAAAGAGTCCTCTCCTGCTGATGTTCAGGTGTATATCAGTATGTAGTGTCTCTACTTTAAAGAGTCCTCTCCTGCTGATGTTCAGGTGTATATCAGTATGTAGTGTCTCTACTTTAAAGAGTCCTCTCCTGCTGATGTTCAGGTGTATATCAGTATGTAGTGTCTCTACTTTAAAGAGTCCTCTCCATTACATTACAGGACGGCAGGTTCTGACTGTACAGTGATCTGAGAACTGTGTGAAAAAAGTCATTGTTATTGTTTACACATTTTCTGTCTTATTTAAAGCTCAGTCTTGTGTTCATCGTTGTGTTTCTGTAGCTATCAAACGGTTCTTCGAGGTCCACATCAGTGCCCCCTCCAACGAGGACCCCCCAAATGAGGACCCCCCCAAAAGACCTGCACCCTGCGTCTCTACAATCGACCCGTTCCCATGTAATGTGCGTGAGAATCCTTTATGACCAAGATATCTTTATTCCTGACTTCCTTTTACCTTTAAGGGTTAAAGTCTGCAATCTGTTTGACAACTAGCTCAATTTAATGAGCAATAACCCTTTATTTTGGATTAAAAAAGCAACATTTAGTATATTTATTTGTGGGACACTCCAAGCCAAAACATCAGGGTAATTAATGTCTAATGAAGGAACTCATCCAAACCAATACTGTACTTTATTATCTTATGAAAACATTTAATCAAGAGGTTTGTTTGCTTTATTCCTTATTTATTTCCAGGGCGTCTGGTTATTTATCTTCCTGCATGTTTACTTTATAATGTTTGACCTTATAGTTAAAACTGACAGCCCTTAAGATCGTCAGCATAAACACATTCCAGTCAATCGTCTGAAAAAATGTGAATCTTTTAAATGTAAGAAAGCCAAAACATGTGCCCGCTCTGTATTCAGTGTTATATATTATCAATGCTTCTGTCTGTAAACTGTGCTACGCATAGTGTTTGGTGACTACTGTCGGATATATCCATATTTTATCGTGAGATTTGCCTTTGACCGAAGTATTAAAAGTGCTCTTGTTAGTTGTGCCTGTAATGGGTTTGAATGTGTTGAAGTGAACGGGGATGGTCACACCACGGTTCAAAATGTTATTATTCCGATGAAAACGCTGCTAATGGGTATTTGCTCAATGGGGGGGAAAGGTGATTCAGCTCAGATGTTTCACATTGAGTCCAACTTTGGTGAGTTTGACTCTTACATTAGCTTTTTTTAACCAAAAGAAAGCCGTCTTGTCGACGCTTTAAAGGAATCGGGAGTTGGAAGGGTGGCTAATAAGCTGTCGTAGCTACGTAGCTTCCGTAGCTAAATAGCTTCCGTAGCTAAATAGCTTCCGTAGCTTCCGTAGCTAAATAGCTTCCGTAGCTAAATAGCTGCTGTTTTGTACCTCAAAGTTTCTACGCTGCTGTCTTTATTCAGACATTTAATGAGTTGAGCCAAACACAGAAGTTGTTGAAAAGCACATTTTAATCTTCACTTGATTCCACAATGTTAAGTCACCCAAAAAAATTAAATAAGAAAATAAAATGTCTAAGAACGAATGCACTAAGCGAACAATTCCCATTGGACACCTTCTTTACATCTGGTGTCCAGTTTAAATAATGTTTTTAATGGACAACAGTCAATCCTACAAGCATGTCCTTTGAATTAACCATGAATTCTCCCGTTAGCTACTAAGCTAAGCTAACAACAGCCAGCAGCAAGCATGCTATTTCTGAGCGCTTCATTCCCCCTCTTTAATAACTATTTATTTATTTATTTAAAATGGTCTACACTGAGGATTAAAGCACAAGTGGGAGTAAACAGAACTTTAAAGGTAAAATCTGGGTTATCACCAGCGGTTTGCTAGCCAGAGTTAGCGGTTTGCGCGCCAGAGTTAGAGGTTTGCTAACCAGAGTTAGTTGTTTGCTAGCCGGAGTTAGAGGTTTGCTAGCCAGAGTTGGAGGTTTGCTAACCAGAGTTGGAGGTTTGCTAGCCAGAGTTAGCGGTTTGCGCGCCAGAGTTGGAGGTTTGCTAACCAGAGTTGGAGGTTTGCTAGCCCGAGTTAGCAGTTTGCTAGCCAGAGTTGGAGGTTTGCTAACCAGAGTTGGAGGTTTGCTAGCCCGAGTTAGTAGTTTTCTAGCCAGCGTTAGCAGCTAGCCAGAGTTGGTTTGCTAGCCAGAGTTAGCAGTTTGCTAGCCAGAGTTGGAGGTTTGCTGGCCAGAGTTAGCAGTTTGCTAGCCATAGTTGGAGGTTTGCTAACCAGAGTTGGAGGTTTGCTAGCCCGAGTTAGCAGTTTGCTAGCCAGCGTTAGCAGCTAGCCAGAGTTGGTTTGCTAGCCAGAGTTAGCGGTTTGCTAGCCAGATTTAGAGGTTTACTAGCCAGAGTTAGTAGCTGGCCAGAGTTAGCAGTTTGCTAGCCAGAGTTATCAGTTTGCTAGCCAGAGTTTGAGGTTTGCTAGCCAGAGTTAGCAGTTTGCTAGCCAGCGTTAGCAGCTAGCCAGAGTTGGAGGTTTTTGCTAGCCAGAGTTAGCGGTTTGCTAGCCAGAATTAGAGGTTTGCTAGCCAGAGTTAGAGGTTTGCTAGCCAGAGTTAGAGGTTTGCTAGCCAGAGTTAGAGGGTTGCTAGCCAGAGTTAGCGGTTTGCCTAGCCAGATTTAGAGGTTTGCTAGCCAGAGTTAGAGGTTTGCTAGCCAGAGTTAGAGGTTTGCTAGCCAGAGTTAGAGGGTTGCTAGCCAGAGTTAGCGGTTTGCTAGCCAGATTTAGAGGTTTGCTAGCCAGAGTTTGAGGTTTGCTAGCCAGAGTTAGCAGTTTGCTAGCCAGAGTTAGCAGTTTGCTAGCCAGCGTTAGCAGCTAGCCAGAGTTGGAGGTTTTTGCTAGCCAGAGTTAGCGGTTTGCTAGCCAGAATTAGAGGTTTGCTAGCCAGAGTTAGAGGTTTGCTAGCCAGAGTTAGAGGTTTGCTAGCCAGGGTTAGTGGTTTGCTAGCCAAAGTTAGAGGTTTGCTAGCCAGAGTAAGCGGGTTGCTAGCCAGAGTTAGAAGGTTGCTAGCCAGAGTTAGCGGTTTGCTAGCCAGATTTAGAGGTTTGCTAGCCAGAGTTAGAGGGTTGCTAGCCAGAGTTAGAGGGTTGCTAGCCAGAGGTTTGCTAGCCAGAGTTAGAGGTTTGCTAGCCAGAGTTAGAGGTTTGCTAGCCAGAGTTAGCGGTTTGCTAGCCAGAGTTAGCGGTTTGCTAGCCAGAGTTAGAGGTTTGCTAGCCAGAGTTAGAGGGTTGCTAGCCAGAGTTAGAGGGTTGCTAGCCAGAGTTAGAGGGTTGCTAGCCAGAGTTAGAGGTTTGCTAGCCAGAGTTAGAGGTTTGCTAACCAGAGTTAGAGGGTTGCTAGCCAGAGTTAGCGGTTTGCTAGCCAGAGTTGGAGGTTTGCTAGCCAGATTTAGAGGTTTTCTAGCCAGAGTTAGAGGGTTGCTAGCCAGAGTTAGCGGTTTGCTAGCCAGAGTTAGCAGCTAGCTACAGCAGATGTCTGGTTAGCCCTGTGAGACTGTATCCGAGCTTCTAGCACAAAATACTTTGTAGAAAAGCACAAATTAAATTCCCTGCACAACTTCCGGGTGTGACCAGACCTTACCTGTGAAGCTGAAATAATGATGTAATGTTTATAAAATCTTTACAAATGTTGGACAAACTGCTGTATGTAATGTTGGAGTATAAAATGACTAGATGTACACGTACAGATTTCTAAATGCCATTGCACAAAAGATCAACCTTTTATCGTGATTTCTAAAGATAAAATGTCATGTATGATTGTTGGTAAGGTTTATTTATCTGGAGTTCTGTTGACTGGACTTTATTACGTTTCTTTTTTCAGTTGAAATCCTTTTTTTTTGTTGATCTGAAAGGTGTATGCTGACAAATAAAAAGTGTACAGATTTTAACACGGTGCTGGATCCTGGTTTTCATGTGTTGCTTTTTTCACATCTTATGAATCAATCTTGCAAAAAAGACACCAAGTTCCTGGTGCTTTTTTTTATGATTTACAGTCCAGACGTTTGGATCCAAGAGCTGAACGGACTCCAGGGCTTCGGTTGAACTTGGTCTGCTTTCCAGGGCGGTATTGGGGATTTTGAAACATTGGTTTTATTCTCACAGGAGCGGAGAGAGACGTAGGATCTGAGAACCCCACGACGCCTCAGTGGCTCGTCTGATTTTCACTGACCTCTGACTTTTGTAGAAAGGAAACCCTCACCAGGATCAGTAAATCATGCATTCTTCTGTGTGGGTTTTTTAAAACAAAGATATGAAATACATTTGAACTTTAACCCAGAGATGGAAACCACATGCGTGTTACAGAAGGAACGAACATGTTAGCCTTTGTAGACCATTTACATGCACTAAAACCTATAAAGCACAATAGGAACCCTTTAATAGTGTGACCTGGTGACTACATTACCCACAATGCAAAGCCACTGCTCACAGCATTATACAACTTTTTCCTATCAGTAATAATGCCTATTTACAACCAAGTAAAGCTGTACATCTTCACTTTAAATAAGTACTTATCAATTTTTTAAAACATATTTGTTCTTTTATTTACCTTTTTCTGTACCGTATACAGCAATGCATGCTGGGATAGCGATTGAATGGGTCCCAAAACATCGTTTTTTTTGTGAAACCACTTTCTTCTTCTGCGGAGTGTAGTGTTTGCTTTGAGCCACAAGGGGGCAGTGCTGCTGCGTTAAACTGTTAATACAACTAATCCACCTGTGTATGTCTTGTAATATACATGGTATAAATTGTAGTATAATGTGTACCATTTTTTTATTCTAATTCTAATTTTCTTTTTTAATAAATAACTGATTTTTTTTTACTTTTTATCGATGTATACATATTTTAATTTTTATTGTATCTTCTATTCGACATTTTTCTTAAACTTCAGATTATTATATTTCTATTTTTACCATATTTTCTTTTACTGGGAGGCGTGTGGCGCAGTGGATGGTGCGTTGGTGTTGGGATCAGGGAAGCCCAGGTTCAAACCCCACTGCAGTCAGCATGTCGTTGTGTCCCTGAGACGCTTCACCCCAAAGTGCTCCTGTGGGGATCGTCCACAGTACTGAATGCTTGTTAGACGCTTTGGATAAAAGCGTCTAACATGTAATGTATTCACATTTTTCATATTTCTTGGGGGGGAAAAAAGAAAGTAATGTCCGTTCTGAAAAATAAAATCTCACTGCTGTACGTTACAGTTAAATAGTTTTACTTATAGCTAATGTTCCTACAGTACGTCTTTATCTTCATGGTTTTTGGACATTTATGTAAATGATGTATTGTAATGTAATTCTGATGTTAATCTTCAGTGGAATTTTGTCAAAAAAAGTCACAGAATGGTTTGTTGAGAAAAAGGCATAGTATAGGATGTCTAAATGTATCCACAATAAGTCGTAGTTCGTCTAAATGTATCCACAATAAGTCGTAGTTCGTCTAAATGTATCCACAATAAGTCGTAGTTCGTCTAAATGTATCCACAATAAGTCGTAGTTTGTCTAAATGTATCCACAATAAGTCGTAGTTCGTTTAATGTATCCACAATAAGTCAGTTTGTCTAAATATATCCACAAGTCGTAGTTCGTCTAAATGTATCCACAATAAGTCAGTTTGTCTAAATGTATCCGCAAGAAGTCGTAGTTCGTCTAAATGTATCCACAATAAGTCAGTGTGTCTAAATGTATCCACAATAAGTCGTAGTTCGTCTAAATGTATCCACAATAAGTCAGTTTGTCTAAATATATCCATAAGTCGTAGTTTGTCTAAATGTATCCACAAGAAGTCGTAGTTCGTCTAAATGTATCCACAATAAGTCGTAGTTCGTCTAAATGTATCCACAATAAGTCGTAGTTCGTCTAAATGTATCCACAATAAGTCGTAGTTTGTCTAAATGTATCCACAATAAGTCGTAGTTCGTTTAATGTATCCACAATAAGTCAGTTTGTCTAAATATATCCACAAGTCGTAGTTCGTCTAAATGTATCCACAATAAGTCAGTTTGTCTAAATATATCCACAAGTCGTAGTTCGTCTAAATGTATCCACAATAAGTCAGTTTGTCTAAATGTATCCGCAAGAAGTCGTAGTTCGTCTAAATGTATCCACAATAAGTCAGTGTGTCTAAATGTATCCACAATAAGTCGTAGTTCGTCTAAATGTATCCACAATAAGTCAGTTTGTCTAAATATATCCATAAGTCGTAGTTCGTCTAAATGTATCCACAATACGTCGTAGTTCGTCTAAATGTATCCACAATAAGTCAGTTTGTCTAAATATATCCATAAGTCGTAGTTCGTCTAAATGTATCCACAATAAGTCGTAGTTTGTCTAAATGTATCCACAATAAGTCAGTAGTTCGTCTAAATGTATCCACAATAAGTC
This sequence comes from Pseudochaenichthys georgianus, assembly GCF_902827115.2. NCBI lineage: Eukaryota > Metazoa > Chordata > Actinopteri > Perciformes > Channichthyidae > Pseudochaenichthys > Pseudochaenichthys georgianus. Next base: position 77,812 of record NW_027263263.1, read on the forward strand.
AGTTTGTCTAAATATATCCATAAGTCGTAGTTCGTCTAAATGTATCCACAATAAGTCAGTTCGTCTAAATGTATCCACAATAAGTCGTAGTTTGTCTAAATATATCCATAAGTCGTAGTTCGTCTAAATGTATCCACAATAAGTCGTAGTTAGTCTAAATGTATCCACAATAAGTCGTAGTTTGTCTAAATATATCCATAAGTCGTAGTTCGTCTAAATGTATCCACAATAAGTCGTAGTTCGTCTAAATGTATCCACAATAAGTCAGTTCGTCTAAATGTATCCACAATAAGTCGTAGTTTGTCTAAATGTATCCACAATAAGTCGTAGTTCGTCTAAATGTATCCACAATAAGTCAGTTTGTCTAAATATATCCATACAGTAAGTCGTAGTTCGTCTAAATGTATCCACAATAAGTCAGTTTGTCTAAATGTATCCACAATAAGTCGTAGTTCGTCTAAATGTATCCACAATAAGTCGTAGTTCGTCTAAATGTATCCACAATAAGTCGTAATTTGTCTAAATGTATCCACAATAAGTCGTAGTTTGTCTAAATGTATCCACAATAAGTCGTAGTTCGTCTAAATGTATCCACAATAAGTCAGTGTGTCTAAATGTATCCACAATAAGTCGTAGTTCGTCTAAATGTATCCACAATAAGTCAGTTTGTCTAAATATATCCATAAGTCGTAGTTCGTCTAAATGTATCCACAATACGTCGTAGTTCGTCTAAATGTATCCACAATAAGTCAGTTTGTCTAAATATATCCATAAGTCGTAGTTCGTCTAAATGTATCCACAATACGTCAGTTTGTCTAAATATATCCACAATAAGTCAGTTTGTCTAAATGTATCCACAATAAGTCGTAGTTCGTCTAAATGTATCCACAATAAGTCGTAGTTCGTCTAAATGTATCCACAATAAGTCGTAATTTGTCTAAATGTATCCACAATAAGTCGTAGTTTGTCTAAATGTATCCACAATAAGTCGTAGTTCGTCTAAATGTATCCACAATAAGTCAGTGTGTCTAAATGTATCCACAATAAGTCGTAGTTCGTCTAAATGTATCCACAATAAGTCAGTTTGTCTAAATATATCCATAAGTCGTAGTTCGTCTAAATGTATCCACAATACGTCGTAGTTCGTCTAAATGTATCCACAATAAGTCAGTTTGTCTAAATATATCCATAAGTCGTAGTTCGTCTAAATGTATCCACAATAAGTCGTAGTTCGTCTAAATGTATCCACAATAAGTCGTAGTTTGTCTAAATGTATCCACAATAAGTCAGTTTGTCTAAATATATCCATAAGTCGTAGTTTGTTTAAATGTATCCACAATACGTCAGTTCGTCTAAATGTATCCACAATAAGTCGTAGTTCGTCTAAATGTATCCACAATAAGTCAGTTTGTCTAAATATATCCATAAGTCGTAGTTTGTTTAAATGTATCCACAATACGTCAGTTCGTCTAAATGTATCCACAATAAGTCAGTTTGTCTAAATATATCCATAAGTCGTAGTTCGTCTAAATGTATCCACAATAAGTCGTAGTTCGTCTAAATGTATCCACAATAAGTCGTAGTTTGTCTAAATATATCCATAAGTCGTAGTTCGTCTAAATGTATCCACAATAAGTCGTAGTTCGTCTAAATGTATCCACAATAAGTCGTAGTTTGTCTAAATATATCCATAAGTCGTAGTTCGTCTAAATGTATCCACAATAAGTCGTAGTTCGTCTAAATGTATCCACAATAAGTCAGTTCGTCTAAATGTATCCACAATAAGTCGTAGTTTGTCTAAATATATCCATAAGTCGTAGTTCGTCTAAATGTATCCACAATAAGTCGTAGTTTGTCTAAATATATCCATAAGTCGTAGTTCGTCTAAATGTATCCACAATAAGTCGTAGTTTTTCAAAATGTTTCCAAAATAAGTCACATTTATAGGAAGTCGGAAAAACAAACATAGTAAAGTATGTCAAATGTTTTACTAAAAAAACAGCACATTATGTCCTTCATCGTGTATTTAAAGTCACAGTATAACATGTTAAATATAAGGTCATGAACATGTTATACTATTTCAGAAAGAAAATCCTCCCAGAGAAGAAGAATGAGTGATAGTGAAGAATAAATGAACGCTGAACATGTGATATTTGGTTGCTCCATAACTCGGACCTTTATTACACTTTTACACACAAAGCAAATGTTTGATACTCTCAGTTCAAGTATACTGTTAGTAAACATAATGTAGCTGTTCAACGTGTACCGCACCCTCAGAAAACAGAGGACCGGTTAGATAGCACCATTATAAAAAAGGACAATAAAATAGCATTAACACACACGGTATTGTACGTATGTTTTTAAGCAGTAAAACAGTAAAAACAACTTCAATTACAGTAAGTCATATCTGCAACTCTGACCGTCTAAAGGGGGGGGGCATTAGTTTCTCAGAGTAGAGTGGCGCAGGGATGTGGTATTTCTCTGTTGGACCCTGAAGGCAGCATCTCCCTCGTCCAATGGGATCTCTCCATGTGATTTTGGATTATTGCCGAGATGTATTTACTGACGTATTTGATATTTAAAATCTCTCCAGCTCGTGTTAACCACAGAGCGTATTTCAGACCAAAAACACATCCAGAAAACCATTGACCTCCAGACCCGGGGACAGGAAGTGCTAAAATGCAGCTAACAACTAGCTGCTAGTGGTTAGCAACCTGTGGCAGCACCCACCTTCAACTCAAAGATACAACCCCATTTATTTAGTAAAACTTAAAGCCTCAATTACATTTAAAAGGGTGAGTTATATAGAAAGTGAAAGGCACTTTAAACAGACTCCTGCTGTTGTTTTTCAATCATTTATTTAAATCCTCTTTGAACAGGAAGGGCTGCAGCGTTTGTAAAGTACCTGGCACTTTCTGACAAGTTAATTTCATCAAAGTCTTCAGAATGGTTTGTCGAGAAAAAGTCATAGTATAGGATGTTGGAAAGAAATGATAATACAGTATTTCTAAAAAGAATATTAGTATAGTATGTCGGGAAAAAGTCATAGTATAGGGTGTTAAAATGTCTCCATAAAAAGTCATATTTTGTCTTAATGTATCCAAAATAAGTCATAGTTGTCAGGACTCAGAAATAGCTGTAATCGCTCTGAACACATTTTGAACACATTTTGGCTTCATGGGAGGAAGAATAAAAGATGCTGCCACATGGATGAAGGAGGATATTTAAAGATGGTTTGAAGAGGAGTTTATAAGAAGTTTTCGGATGTTGGATGGGGTCCAGGGGTCTTCAGAGTGTCTACCTGTGGGTCTCTGGTTGTCCAGGTGTCTTCAGAGTGTCTACCTGTGGGTGGCCTGGTTGTTCAGGGGTCTCTGGTTGTTCAGGGGTCTTCAGAGTGTCTACCTGTGGGTGGCCTGGTTGTTCAGGGGTCTCTGGTTGTTCAGGGGTCTTCAGAGTGTCTACCTGTGGGTCACCTGGTTGTTCAGGGGTCTTCAGAGTGTCTACCTGTGGGTGGCCTGGTTGTTCAGGGGTCTCTGGTTGTTCAGGGGTCTTCAGAGTGTCTACCTGTGGGTCACCTGGTTGTTCAGGGGTCTTCAGAGTGTCTACCTGTGGGTGGCCTGGTTGTTCAGGGGTCTCTGGTTGTTCAGGGGTCTTCAGAGTGTCTACCTGTGGGTCACCTGGTTGTTCAGGGGTCTTCAGAGTGTCTACCTGTGGGTGGCCTGGTTGTTCAGGGGTCTCTGGTTGTTCAGGGGTCTTCAGAGTGTCTACCTGTGGGTCACCTGGTTGTTCAGGGGTCTTCAGAGTGTCTACCTGTGGGTCACCTGGTTGTTCAGGCGTCTTCAGAGTGTCTACCTGTGGGTCACCTGGTTGTTCAGGGGTCTTCAGATTGTCTACCTGTGGGTCACCTGGTTGTTCAGGAGGCCGGGGAACGTCTCCTCCGTCTCAGTGCTTAAAGAACCGCCTGCAGGAACACACACATTATATATATATATTAATGCTGTCAAAATTATCGCGTTAACGGCGGTAATTAATTTTTTGAATTAATTCATTAATGCGGAGGGAGACTCCCCCCTTCACTGGAGAACTGCGCTAAAACAGCTGATCACAACGTTCACTCTCTGTGGTCACGAAGTACTCCACTAGCTATTTTGGACATAGTTCGAATGGTGATTAATCATGATTAATTAATTTTTAAGCTGTGATTAATCTGATTAAAAAATGTAATCGTTTGACAGCCCTAATATATATATATCTGTAAATATATAATTCCACACGTCACCTACAATGAGTAATATGAGGTGGTCTATCTGCATACTTTATACCTGGGGGTGTCCAAACCTTCATAGTATAGTATGTCCTAAAACAAATCGTAAAAAATGCACTAGTGTTTCTATAGGCAACTACACATCAGCGTTGACAAATATGACATGTGGGGTTCCTCAAGGCTCTATCTTAGGACCTCTGCTTTTTAATATCTATGCTACCACTGGCTCAAATAATGAAAAACAATGACCAAAGTTATCATAGCTATGCAAATTGTATATAACAATTTCACCAGGAGACTACTCTCCAAATACAACACTGAGTAAGTGCATTGAGCACGTCAATGACTGGATGACTCAGAACTTTCTCCAATTAAACAAAAACAAAACTTGCCTTGCATCGTATAACATGTAAAAACAAATTTTTTTAAAGTCATTGGGGTGTCCAAACTGCGGCCCGTGGTCCCTTTTTTAATTGGCCCTAACCTAATTATTCAAGTATAATGGGGTACGGCTTACTTCTTAAATATATATGTAAACAGATATAACACAGGAGTATTCATGTCTTAATGAGCCCACTCTTCAGATAAATATAGTGAATTCAAGATGATATAAAAGCAGACTAACTGAAGGGAAGGTAGGTCAAGAATAGTTTACCTACATTTGCGAGATAAGTGATTGCCGTCTCTTAATGTTTACTATTATTAATTTAGACTTTTTCAGAAAATTCTAGTTTTTTTCAGATTTGAACATTTTGACTTTTTTTTCATAAATTCATGTTTTATTTCAGAATTTTCCTTTTTTTATAAATGTTGACTTTTTTCAAACATAATTTGATTTTAGTCATAATTAGACTTTTTCCAAAAATTAAAGTTTTGATTTTGTTCTCTGAATTTTTCGATACATTATTCAACTATTATTAATTTTGACTTTTTTCAAACATAATTTGACTTTTCAGATTTTTTACTTTTTCCCAGAATTTGACTTTTTCCTCACCGTTATGGCAGCTGTACATCCAGACCCGGTGTCCGTCGTACCGACATCTGCACTTCATGATGTTGTTGCTGTAGTCCGACTCCGGCACCTCGTAGTTTGGATTAATCACGATCTGTGAGGGGGAATATCAAAGATCATATCACTCTTTATTTAGAGTAAATAATGTGGCACATGGAGGCAAGGTAATAGAATCAAAATGGAAAATAGGAAGAACTTTGTTGTCTGCCTCAATTATATATAGTGTTATTAATTAGGATTTTTTTTAATGTATTTCTCTTAGGACTTTTATTTCCCCCAATATTACAATATGAATTATTTCCTTTATATCTCTTTAAATTTTATTTAATTATTGTCTGTATTTTCTCAGTTTTATGGCTCTTTCCTCACCTGGAAGATGTAGTCTCCAGGTTTGATGTCTGTGATGTCGATCCACTGGCAGTCGATGTCGTGTCGGTACGTATCCCAGCAGCCGACTGTGATGCCCTGCTCCCCAAAGTTAGCACATTCATATCTCTTCTCAATACCTGCAGGGAAGCGGGACAAAATGAATGAAGTATTTGCTGAAAAGTTTTCAAAACATTTCAAATATACCAAAAATCCACGTTTTATTTCTCCAGAATTTTGACTTTTTTCCTAAATTCGTGTTTTTTTTTTCAAATGTTATCTTTTCTCAGAATTGTAACTCTTTTCTCAGAAATTCACTTTTTTTTAAGAAAACAAATTTGAACTATTATTAATTTTGACTTCTTCACATAATTTCACTTTTTAGTCATAATTTTACTTTTTCTAGTAATTAAAGTTTTTTTCAAATCTTTTACTTTTTTTCTGCGAATTTTGATTTTTTTTTTCTGCGAATTTTACTTTTATTTATTTTTTACGAATACATTTTTCAACTACTATTAATTTAGACTTTTTTCAAACATAACATTTGTGTTGTTCCTCACCTTCATCGCACTCCGAGTCCTCCAGACAGAAACTGGCTTTGTGTCCTTCTGCCACTTTAGTCCCATTGAGAGTGAACAGGTCGTAGAGGGTGAACACCTCCATGCTGTGGTAATGCCTGCACACACACACACACACACACACACACACACACACACACACACACACACACACACACACACACACACACACACACACACACACACACACACACACACACACACACACACACACACACACACACACACACACACACACACACACACACACACACACACACGTATACTATTTTTAGGCATATATTATGGGTCTCAGATATATACAAATATATAAAAAACATATCTACTGTATGAAGTGTGAACTCTCCCAGCAGAAACTCAGCTAAATGCTGCCGTGATGAAACTCCACATCCTGTTCCAAACCACATCAAGGATCCTCTCTGAAACAGGATGGAGCTCTCTCTCTCTCTCTCTCTCAGGTTTACCACAAGGTGACTTCCTTTTGACTTCCTGCTTCCTCACACACTCTCTCTCTCCAGCTCAGGTTAGCTCTGAGGGTTAGCATGCTAATGTGAACACAGACCAGATCACTTCCAGAACACGTCTCATTGTTTCTGACAGCAACGCTTCTGATTGGCCCGTGGGGGTAAAGCCCGCCCACATTTTAGTAATGTGGTCATGACGCAGCAAATCTGGATCAGCTCCGTTGGTCCCCGTTTTTAGAGATGTGGGTACGGAGGAGAAGAGAGAGGGGTTATTCTGACACTTTGAGAGTCTCCTGACACACGGGGGACACACAGGGGACACACCGGGGGGACACTGGGGACACACCGGGGACACACCGGGGACACAAGATGATGTAGAGAAGACATCACAAAGTGACTTGTGCATGATAGGAGACCTTAACTTTTCTGTTGTATTTCCCTGTGATGTTGTGGCCGCAGCACGTATCATTCGGTGCACTAATGGTTTAAAATAACGCGGTGCTTCTGACCTGTGACAGTCGTGCCACACCCAGGAGTTTCGCCCCGCTTTGGGCCGGAAGTCGGACTGGCCGTTGTTGTGGATCCGCGAGCTGAAGCGCAGCAGGCGGCGGTACGAGGTGGCCGGCGTGAGGCTGGCGGAGGAGGAGAGGCAGCCCTCCTCCTGGGCGCACTGCATCATGAACATGGGCCGGTCCTCCATGTAGGTGGTCTGCTCCACGGCCTGAGGGTTCAGGACCAGGTCCGGGGCCGCTGGGGGGGGTAGAGAGGATTCAAGGCGGTTATTGTCATGTGTACACAGTGTAGATATGACAATGAACATCTCAGGCCACAGGCTCCCCCAACAGAGCAACACAATACAACTGATACAATAGTTCAAGTAAATACAAATAAAATACAATAGAAATAGTGCAAGGAGAGTCGATACACAAGTCATTGGAATATCATATATTAGATAAAAAAAGGTGGAACATGTAGTCAGAAAGGTGGGGAAATGGTTCTGGAATTTTAGTGGAAGTATGTGTACTTATATACAGTGTGTGTACTTATATACAGTGTGTGTACATACACTGATTTTACTTATATTCACTGTTTACAGTGTGTGTATTTATATACAGTGTGTGTGTACTTATATACAGTATGTGTACTTATATATAGTCTGTGTACTTATATACAGTATGTGTACTTATATACAGTGTGTGTACTTATATATAGTCTGTGTACTTATATACAGTCTGTGTACTTATATACAGTCTGTGTACTTATATATAGTCTGTGTACTTATATACAGTGTGTGTACTTATATACAGTCTGTGTACTTATATATAGTATGTGTACTTATATACAGTCTGTGTACTTATATACAGTCTGTGTACTTATATATAGGCTGTGTATTTATATATAGTCTGTGTATTTATATACAGTGTGTGTACTTATATACAGTATGTGTACTTATATATAGTCTGTGTATTTATATACAGTGTGTGTGTACTTATATACAGTATGTGTACTTATATATAGTCTGTGTACTTATATACAGTCTGTGTACTTATATATAGTCTGTGTATTTATATACAGTGTGTGTACTTATATACAGTCTGTGTACTTATATATAGTCTGTGTACTTATACACAGTATGTGTACTTATATACAGTATGTGTACTTATACATAGTGTGTGTACATATATACAGTGTATAGTGCAGGACACTGAGCGGGAAATTAAGTCAGAAAGGTGGGGAAATGGTTCTGGAATTTTAATGGAAGCATGTGTACTTATATACAGTCTGTGTACTTATATACAGTCTGTGTACTTACATACAGTGTGTGTACTTATATACAGTGTGTGTACAGTCTGTGTACTTATATACAGTCTGTGTACTTACATACAGTGTGTGTACTTGTGTACAGTGTGTGTACTTATATACAGTCTGTGTACTTATATACAGTGTGTGTACATATATACAGTGCAGGACACTGAGCGGGAAGTGAAGTCAGAAAGGTGGGGAAGTGGTTCTATCACCGGCGACGCACCTGGCCTTAATCACAGGGTAGTTCTTAGTATTATATTACTATGTTGAGTACTTAATCGTAGTAGTAGTTCTTAGTATTATATTATTATGTTGAGTACTCAATCACCGGGTAGTTGTTAGTATTATATTACTATGTTGAGTACTTAATCACCGGGTAGTTGTTAGTATTATATTACTATGTTGAGTACTTAATCACCGGGTAGTTGTTAGTATTATATTACTATGTTGAGTACTTAATCACCGGGTAGTTGTTAGTATTATATTACTATGTTGAGTACTGAATAAAGTAAAGTGCAGTGGTCGTACTCTCTGAGCAGGAGACCCCGGCGGCGTTGCGGCCCCCCCCCTTGGGGCAGCTGAGGTGGGCCCCGTGGTGCAGGCAGTGGTTCAGAGACATCTCGGTGCCGGAGCAGCGGACCCCGCTCATCACCACGGAGTCAGCGCTCACATCGCCCGGCCAGTACCACGTCTCCTGAGGGGGGGGGGGATACGAATTAAAACAGAATGTATTGATCTCAATCTGGGACTAATACATTAAATACAATAAACTTCAGGGGAAACAAAATGGGGGGAGAGAACCGGGTCAAACCAACACGTCTGATACCATGAACACTTGTGGAAGCGCTTTATTGTCATGTGCACAGCAGCTACAGTGTAGATATGCAAATGAGCCATGTTGGCGAAAGCTAATGCCCCATGTACTGTTTGTTGTGACAGTTGATCAATGGGGACTGTCCACGACACTTTAAACAAATAAACTAAACTAAATACATGACATTTTGAATGCTCCATGCATCTTTAGTGAAGAAAGGTGATTCTCCACTTTGGCCACTAGAGGGCGGACTTTACCTTCTTATACCAGCGTCACCGGAGGCCGGGCCACTTGTGTTCAAGTCATTTCCTGAAGTCAAAGTAATTGTTCAGAAACTGTTGATGTGCGAGATTTTGGGAGATTTAGAAATACTACAGAACCGGGTCAAACCGACACCTAGTCGGTAGTTAGTCTGAAATTGATATTTATTTTACATTTTAAACACTATATGGGGGGGGCAGAACCGGGTCAAACCTGCACGTCTGATATCATGAACCCAAGTGGAAGCATCAAGGAGTCAAAGAGAAACACTGAGGCGCCACACAAACCTTTCTAACTTTGGGAAATCCCAGATTATTGATATTTACTTTGTTTTACGGAAAGATGCTGCATTCAGGTGCTGAAGGAATAATGGGAAATACGAGTTCCGGACTGTGAAATGTGATCGGAATTGATATTTATTTTAAATGTTTAAACTATATATATAGAAGAGCTCTGAGCTTTCCAACACCTATTCAAGTTTATTTAGTTATCAGATGTGTTACAACAAATATTTTAGGAATTGTATATGAAAGTAAAAATGGAATGACTTTGAATTGAAGTAGGGTGATTCTGTGCTTTGACCACTAGAGGGCGCACCTTACCTTTTTATATCAGCGCCACATGAGACTTGTGTCCAAAACAAATAATTAAGTTATTTCCAATTAACTTCCTGAAGTCAAAGTAATTATTCAGAAACTATTGATGGTCGAGATTTGGGAGATTTAGAAATACTACAGAACCGGGTCAAACCGACACGTCTGATATCATGAAGACTTCAAGCTCCAAGGAGTCAAAGACAAACACAATATTTCTTAACTTTGGGAAACAGAAAGATGCTGCATTCGTGTGCTGAAGGAATAATGGGAAATAGGGGTTCCCGACTGTGAAATGTATATTTATTTTTACATTTTAAACTTCATATAGTAGGGCTCTGAGCTTTCCAACACCTATTCTAGTTCATTTTGTTATCAGATGTGTTACAAAAAAACATTTTAGGAATTGTATTTCATTATTAAATTCACCAATCGAACAAAATGCATTCATACGTAAAAGTCCTGCGAGTATTACAAAGTAACTACAGCTAAATATAGGAGGTAAAATGTACTTCCTCGTTATGCAAATCAATCCATTTGAAGCTTGTTTTTTTATTACAGAAATTACATTTTTTAAGTCCCATGAATAATTGTGAAGAAAGGTGATTCTCCACTTTGACCACTAGAGGGCGCACCTTACCTTTTTATACCAGGGTCACATGAGGACTTGTGTGCAAAACAAATTACGAAGTTGTTTCCAATTAACTTAAAGTAAATGTAATTAGACAGAAACTGATCATGGTCCAGATTTGGGAGATTTAGAAATACTAATTTGACCTGAAGTGAAATCAAAATGTCTCGAACTGGAACTTCTGTGTTAAAATAGTTCTCTATCTGTGTTTTTAGTTTTACTTTTATGTATGCACCACGACATCAAGTCAAATTCCTCATACGTGTCGACCTGATTTCTTCTGATTGAGAGGTGTTATTGATCTGGAGAGAACATCAATCCCCTCCACTGATTGGTTGTAGTACAAATACTTTGTTACTGTACTTAAGTACATTTTTCTGGTATCAGTACTTTACTCCACTACTTATTTTTCTGATTTACTGATTTACTTCTCTCATGTTGAACTCAAATACCTGTACTTTCTACTTCTTACATGTTGAACCCAAATACCTGTACTTTCTACTTCTTACATGTTGAACTCAAATACCTGTACTTTCTACTTCTTACACGTTGAACTCAAATACCTGTACTTTCTACTTCTTACATGTTGAACTCAAATACCTGTACTTTATACTTCTTACATGTTGAACTCAAATACCTGTACTTTCTACTTCTTACATGTTGAACACAAATACCTGTACTTTCTACTTCTCACATGTTGAACCCAAATACCTGTACTTTCTACTTCTTACATGTTGAACTCAAATACCTGTACTTTCTACTTCTTACATGTTGAACACAAATACCTGTACTTTCTACTTCTTACATGTTGAACCCAAATACCTGTACTTTCTACTTCTTACATGTTGAACTCAAATACCTGTACTTTCTACTTCTTACATGTTGAACTCAAATACCTGTACTTTCTACTTCTCACATGTTGAACCCAAATACCTGTACTTTCTACTTCTCACATGATGAACTCAAATACCTGTACTTTCTACTTCTTACATGTTGAACCCAAATACCTGTACTTTCTACTTCTTACATGTTGAACCCAAATACCTGTACTTTCTACTTCTCACATGTTGAACTCAAATACCTGTACTTTCTACTTCTCACATGTTGAACTCAAATACCTGTACTTTCTACTTCTCACATGATGAACTCAAATACCTGTACTTTCTACTTCTTACATGTTGAACTCAAATACCTGTACTTTCTACTTCTTACATGTTGAACTCAAATACCTGTACTTTCTACTTCTCACATGTTGAACCCAAATACCTGTACTTTCTACTTCTTACATGTTGAACCCAAATACCTGTACTTTCTACTTCTTACATGTTGAACTCAAATACCTGTACTTTCTACTTCTTACATGTTGAACTCAAATACCTGTACTTTCTACTTCTCACATGTTGAACCCAAATACCTGTACTTTCTACTTCTTACATGTTGAACCCAAATACCTGTACTTTCTACTTCTCACATGATGAACTCAAATACCTGTACTTTCTACTTCTTACATGTTGAACCCAAATACCTGTACTTTCTACTTCTCACATGTTGAACTCAAATACCTGTACTTTCTACTTCTCACATGTTGAACTCAAATACCTGTACTTTCTACTTCTTACATGTTGAACCCAAATACCTGTACTTGAACTGTTGAACCAGTACTTCTACTTTTAAACACGAGTATGTGTACTTGTACTTGAGTAAAGGATGTGTGAGGGTACCTGGAAGGCGTTGCTGGCGAACCCGAGTCCCAGCGTCCTGCAGACCACCATGGCCTCTATCGTGCCCCAGCCCTCGCTGCACACCGTGCCCCAGACCAGGGACCCGTTCCTCTCCATCAGGACCTCCACCCGGCCCTCGAAGGGGTTTCTGCCCCCGCTGAGACGCAGCTGGGAGAAAACAACACAAAGGTCTCCTATTCCACTGTTTTTAGGCAAATATTATGGGTCTAAGATATATACAAATATATAAAAAACACGAATATAAAGGAAAGAAAACAAGTTAAAATGTCTGTTTAAGGCGTCTAGTGGCTTGATAGAGAATAAGAAAAGAAGCCACGGTAGTGCTTAACTTGCTGCAGTGTTCGTTCCTCGATAAGCACTCGTTCCTGCCTCCAGTCCGTCCATTGAGCTTCTCAACACTCGCATGTGATGGAATATATTTTTAAATGTTGGCCATGAGGGTGCAACAGGTCGCCATTGTCAGTAGGTGCATGAGTGATGATATGTGTATGTATTTCAATGTTTAATATGTTTGTATATGTACATGTATGCAGTGGCGTACCGTGGGGCTTTAGACGGGCCTTCAGTGAACACATCGAAGAGCACATTCAGTACACACACTTTACACGCCTCTGTTCCAGCCACTCTCTTTACACGCCTCTGTTCCAGCCACTCACTTTACACGCCTCTGTTCCAGCCACTCTCTTTACACGCCTCTGTTCCAGCCACACACTTTACACGCCTCTGTTCCAGCCACACACTTTACACGCCTCTGTTCCAGCCACTCTCTTTACACGCCTCTGTTCCAGCCACTCTCTTTACACGCCTCTGTTCCAGCCACTCCAGCCACTCTCTTTACACGCCTCTGTTCCAGCCACTCTCTTTACACGCCTCTGTTCCAGCCACTCTCTTTACACGCCTCTGTTCCAGCCACTCTCTTTACACGCCTCTGTTCCAGCCACCGCAGCCATGATCAGAAGACAAGCTCATTACAGCCTCTCAACAATCACAACAGCCGGTCAACAATCACGACAGCTGGTCAACAATCACGACAGCTGGTCAACAATCACAACAGCTGGTCAACAATCACAACAGCTGGTCAACAATCACAACAGCTGGTCAACAATCACAACAGCTGATCAACAATCACAACAGCTGGTCAACAATCACAACAGCTGGTCAACAATCACAACAGCTGATCAACAATCACAACAGCTGGTCAACAATCACAACAGCTGGTCAACAATCACGACAGTCAGCGAGATGAGGGTTCGATGCAGACGAAATGTCCCAACATCGATCAGTGAAGTCATCTATTATTAAACTCGTGACATCGTGCACTCTCACGTCGCTCTAAAATGGCGGGAATAGTAACGTGCTCACCCGTCACTCGTAAATAAGGTCGATGCCACGAAGGACGTTCATGACAGAAGTTTAGCTCAGGACGCTGTCATTGGACACCAACATCTGATTGGCTGATGAATCTGTCACTAATGCTTGTTACCAATCAAATGTGTCGTCTTTCAACAAAAGGCTAGCAGTATCTGTTGTGTTGCCCCCGCCAACTAAAATAACCGTGAGGCGTTCAAGTGACTTTTTGATGTAGGAAATTCCAGCTCAGCCTCAACATTACTTCATTCTGTAATGTTGAGGTTATTATAATATTAAAACTTATAACTACATATTCATGAAAACATTCTCCACACACTTCACGTGATCGGTTACAGGGCCAGCAGAGAAGACCCTGCTGACGGCCCACCGCCGCATGTATGCGTAACTGCAGGAAGGAGTCCAGAACAAATGTCCTTACGGGGACAATAAAGTGTATTGTAACGTATGGTATGGTATGGTGTGGTGTGGTGTGGTATGGTGTGGTGCGGTATGGTGTGGTATGGTGTGGTGTGGTATGGTGCGGTATGGTGTGGTG